>NW_017731811.1:1022216-1030114 GCF_001890085.2 Hipposideros armiger | reverse complement strand
CTAACCACAGGATAAGGCCATCTAAGCACACTTGCGTAGGTTGCCCGTATGCTCTGATCTTCCCCAAACTAGTTCCAGTTTACAGCTGTCCCTCCCTTCCCCCCGCCCAACATGCTCTGTGATAGTGTTCTTTTTTGCTCTCCGAAGTGTCCTGGTTTAGACAATAAATGATGAGGTTTCCCTACTCATAGGCGAAATATCCTTAGTGACTAGAACCACCAGCATGGCAGACCAAAGCATTGAGAGGCGCTGAAAGGTGCTCCATTGTTTGTGGATAAAGCCCGTCTCTCCACTTACCTAAGTACAAGAGGGCGACTTCTGTTCACATTGCTCGGTGTGACTCTCCCTACAGACCCACTTAGCAGTATTAAACCCAGGGAGGTGCTCCCTAAAGTACTCAGGACTCTTCAGAGAGTAGTCTTCCAGCAATATTATTGACAGCAACTCATCTGCTGCTTGAACATCTAGTCAGTAAGTGAAACTTGCTCAATGGGAAAAATATGCTAAACTGTCCTCCTAATTTCTGTTCATTTAATCTCCATTAGAGGCGCCACAGGCTATCTCTCCATGTTTTTAAAAAGGACCGAGGACTCTCGGTTCCAGCTAAGATGGAATAAGCACACTCTCATCTATCTAAAATATATAAAGAAATTATCCGATAAGTCTGGAGTATAAATGATTACCGGAAAATTATTTTCCTTGGTATAAAAAAAGGTTATTCTATACACTGGTGCACACACATCCACAGACATAGTTTAACTTTATTAACATACCTTAAAAAAATGACATCAGACTGTATCTTGCTTCAGGGACATTTTTCCCAAAATGATGCTCTAAGGTCGAACCCATGGTGACTCGTTTAATATTCATTTNTTCCATGCCAGACCGTGTTTTTATAATTAGCTCCTCTAAAAAGGACTCCATTCGTACAGCATGTTGTGATTCAATGACATGCCGCATACAAAGAGGTTCTGTGGCAAAAGAAATGTAACAAGGCCTCTGTTTCCTTTCCTTTCCTCCTTGGCTTATCTTCCTCGCAAGACCTGAGGTGTGTCGTGTGTGTGTGTGTATGTCGAAAGTGGCAAACTGTGTGCGTAAGTGGAAGTGTCATCGAGCACAAGAAATATTTCCTCTTGTTAACCTATTACCTGGACAGCCAGGGCCATCTCTGGATGACAAGCACGCAGCCTCTATTTCCCCAAAGCGACACCGCCTTTTTGGCAGATCCTATCACACACAGCTGGGTTTCTGTGGCTAATGACAAACTCTGAGTTGTTCTCTCTCTCCAGGGCCATCTTCCTTCCTTCCTTCCTTCCTTCCTTCCTTCCTTCCTTCCTTCCTTCCTTCCTTCCTTCCTTCCTTCTTTCCTTTCTCTTTCTTCCTTCCATTTTTTCTTTTTTTTCTTAATTTTTTTTATTATTAGTTTTAGGTGTACAAAACAACGTAATGACTAGACTGTTACACCCCTCAAAAAGTGATCACCCCAACAAGCCTACCACCCCTCTGACACCATAGGTAACCATTACAATACCATTGACTCTATTCCCTATGCCGTATTTTACATCCCGTGACTATTTTCTTCAGCTCACATTTGACCCAGTCATTGGAATGTTTTCTCTCCATTTGGAGGATTTTCCCCCTCCATTTTTCATCAAGGCATTATGTGTCTTTGATCACCTCTTAAAACAGAGAATGAGGCAAACAAAATGTTTTGTGCATCTCCACACTCATGTACAACAGATGCTAGAGCTTCTGGTGGACCAACCAGGACTTCAGCGCCCTTTGCATTAAGGGGGGAAATGTATTGAACAGAAAGAAATGTCCTGGTAGTCGCTTGTTTTCTCCTGAGCATGTGTAGAAAGCGTTATTGCTCTTTAAATAATCCTGGATAAAAACATGGCGTCTTTAGGAAGAAACAAATGCAAAAGCAAACCAGACAAGCAAACATAGGTCTTCGCATAGGTTTGACATAGTTTTACATGTGTCTTCAGTGAGAATTAAGGAAACTTTCACGGGGTAGAGTCCCCGGTGGAAATGTGAGCTTCCCTATCCCCACCCCAGAGCCTTACCGTAGCCGGACAGAAAGGACTAGGACCTCATCAAGCAGTGGTGACTGGGAGGGTAGATGTGGGATTCCTGTTGGACAGAGTAGCCCTTCTGTTCAGCCTTTAATTATGGACCTTCAGACAAACCAACACATCCCTCTTCTGCCATTGGATTGGGCACCCAGCACTGTTTAAAATGACGTGATGGCACAGTTTCAATGAACAAATCTATTTATNTCACTGGCCCTCATATGTGGGATCCGAACCAGGGCCCTCTGGCGTCCCAAGCCAGTTCTTAACCATCGTGCCACTCCGCCAGCCCGTATGCAGATTTTTAATGGGTGGGAAACTGCATGTTGTTCTAGAGTCAGCAGTATGTTCATATGTATGTAAGTATAGATGTGTGTGCGTATATATGTACACATATGAACTGAATAATATAAATGAGAGGAATAAGGAATAGTTTAAATCATCTGAATGTGAAACGCAATCTATTGAATATTTCGTTGGTCCAAGGAGAAAAAATATTTGATAGTAAGTAGTAGTTGCCTTCTTTGGAAGACACATTCTCCATTCTGTGTCAATGTTCTGACATTTGGGGGGAACTCATAGGTATCTTTCACTCAAATTGCACTTCAAAGTG
The DNA here is from genome assembly GCF_001890085.2 of Hipposideros armiger. Classification (NCBI taxonomy): domain Eukaryota; kingdom Metazoa; phylum Chordata; class Mammalia; order Chiroptera; family Hipposideridae; genus Hipposideros; species Hipposideros armiger. The sequence goes on along the minus strand of NW_017731811.1, from coordinate 1,027,426 downwards.
AGAGCACTTAAAATACACATAAAGCAAAATAAAAGCTAAACACGAATGTGCCTTACAATGCATAGAAATAGCACTCATAGACCAAAGATGGATTAATCTCAGATGCTACTTTCTCTTAATCTGTGTGCACAAAATGTTTGGAGTTTGGCTGAACATGATCTACAATTCAAATTTGGTACATATAGCAGCATTCTCAGACTGGAAACTCTTGTGGGTAGCAAACTGACTATAATATCTAAATATGCATTCTTATAGCACAGTACGTATTGATGTGTTTTGTATGAGAAAAATCATTATATTGGAAGACAGCAGTCATTAAGCTAAAGGTGGTATGGATTTTCAAAATAACAACTTTATAAGTGAGAACTGCATAAACAATATAGGCATGCAACTGTGTAAGTTGTAACTTGCAACTTTTAACAAGTCATTAGCAGAGCAGACGTCACACAGTGACTAGAGTTACACGTTTACCTGTGTAAGTATTTGAGTATTTGTTATACGGTTTCTTCCACTAGAGAGTAAACTCCATGAAGAAAGTTTAGTGCTGTATGTCTAGTGCCTGTCACAGTGCAATGAACAAGGTCCTAGGATGGCAACTCATGATGCAGAGGCATATAGCCAATAATATTCTGATAAGTGTACACGGTGATAGATGATAACTAGAATTAGCAGGGTGATTACATTGTAAGGTATGAAAAAAAGATTGAACCACTATACTGTACACCTGAAACTAATATAACCAATATAAAATTGTATACCAAGTACACTTATATAAAAAAATTAATTAAAAAACATTATGTTTGCATACACAGAAAGTATTTGCTGAATCTAATTAAATTTATTGCTTAGAAAGTCCAAACGAGCACGCCTAACAGGAACTGTCCAGGCCCTACGTGCTGGAACAAATAGGCTGAAAAATTGGTGAGCTTCTTAGTATCTTCTCTCCTGGTTCCAGCGCAGAGATAAAATGTGCAGAAACTTTGAAAATGACCTCTTAATGAAGACATAGGTTGGACTGGTAGCAAAGTTTTATTCAAGTGTCTTTCAGGGTCAGAGCTGTTTTCAATCTAGTTAAATCCCCGCCGTGCCCGCCCCGACCCCCACCAAAAGGGAAAGAAACAAGTTTGACCTGTCTTGAGCCAAAGTCACACTGTTTGGGCTGTTAAGAATATGATTAGCTTCTGAAAGTGACTGATGCCCTGGTTTTTCAATCATGTTAGAATTCTGGAATAAATGGAATTTCTTATGAAGGCTACAGAAAGGTCTGATAGGCTTTCAACAGCAACTTCCTCCTACTTCCTGGGAACTGAATTTACCTCTGCCAATCAACTTCTGTTTACAGCTATGTGGATGAACAGGTTTATAGTTTAGCCTGTGTCAAAAGATCTGAAAATTAGTGGTGCATTCAGCAACTCTCCTGAGTTTGAATGTCAATGGCTCGCTCTTGGATAGAAGTTCATTCGTCCCGCAGACATTAAAATTTTAGGCAAATATGATTTTAAATGAGAATCGGTATCAGTCTAGAGCATAAGTAACGGTAGGGTCACATTATCAATCTAGGAACCTAGACTTGAATCTGGGATGCATCACTGATGAGCTAGGTGAATTCTGGCGCTGCTTTANAAGGCAGAGAACAAAGCCATTACTTTTGAGACTTTTTAATTTTTGTCAATCTGTTCAGTGTAAATATTATTCTCATTCACACTTGATTATTATTTACCTTCTTTCTACATTTAAAAAAAAAGATAATATTTTATCCTTGTTCTTTAGTAGGTTACAGTCAGGTTTGTTTAGTCTGACAAGACACAGGAGATCTAGACATTGCAGTCCCTGAGTGGACATGTCGAGGACTGAGGGGATCAACATTTCATTCCACTAACAGACCAAATGTGTTTGGGGAGCTCTTGATAAGGAATTGTGTGGAGAATGGTGTCTAGGTGAACTAGAGAACAGAATGAAGGACCCGTTAATGACTGACACAGCCATGGCTACCTCCATATGCACACAGATTATTTCAGATGTGGGTGGAAACTCAGAGGGTAAAAACTCCTTCAAAGGAGGCCATCTACTTGACTTATGTTTTTGCTAAGGATGGTGGACTGTATAGTTGTAAAAGCCTTGTATCCTTAGCATCATTGAGGTAGTGTATCAGTCCTGGATTTCCCAGCCCTGAAATTCTTGTTTCCCGAGACAAATCAATCTATATTTCTCAAAGATATTGTGAGTGGGGCCTTTTGTTATATATAGCCCACAAGTTGCTAATTGACTTATGGCTCAATATTTGTTGGGCACTTACTGTTGTCCTGAAACTAGATAGCTCAATTTTTATCAATGAATAAAGGAAAAGAATATACCCAATCACCATCACTAAGAAGTGCTATGGACGAAGGGAAGATAATGCTAAGTTTGTTACTGAGAGCCCTCTAAGAGTCAGGTGCTTTACATTTTTCACCTCTACTATCAGACAATTGGGGCCATGAATGTGGCTCAGACAAGTCACCTGCTGTGAGTCCTGCCTTACTGCCATCACCCGGTGAATTAGTGTGGAACTGGTATTTGAGACAGGTTTGTCAGGCCTCAACCCTCACACTCTTCCTCTTAAGAATTTTCCTTTCACTCTACCACTCACCTGTCCCTTGCTCACCTTTGCAATGAATGACACCAGGCCTAACGTGATGAAGAAAAGCATTCAGAGATGACGAAGTGGATTGTTTGAAATTAAGTCTGGAAGAAGCAAGTAGAAGAAAAGATTCTGATACTGATAATTCAAGACAAAAGCTACTGGTGAGGATTTTGCAATAACCACAAATGGTGCTTTGGTATAAGGTATCCATAGGTGGGTGGGCATCCGTGCATCCCCGTTTCTCACAATAGTCCTGGTTTATATCTGTTTTCTCATCCCGTTAGTGGCTCTGTTAACTCTCAAATGTGTTACAGTCTGGCCACGTAAAGTGTTCTTTTACGTAGGAAATATCAGAATGATATTTTGTCTAAACATTCAAGTACACGAAAATCATGGTTTCTTCTGGGAATGAATCTGCCATGAGCTAACATTTCCACTCAGTTGTCATCATCGTCACCAGCACGTTTATTTGGTGTCTGAAGTGTCACCATGGCTATGTGCACATTCCTCCGTTTTTCTGTAGCTGAATTTGTCAAAGGAGAAAACAGGATGTTTGGGATTTTTCTTCAGCTGGAAATTATTTGGAGTTGCAAGAAATTCCTCTAGGAATTAATTTAATGCTCAAATCACAAGCAATGGCTTTCCGCTTTCGATTAGCTTCCCAGAGTCTTTATTTAGTTATTTATCTTAAAATTTATTTTATTTTATTTTATTTTTACCACTGAGTCATCCGCCCGCCCATTGGCAGCTCAGCAGCAGCTCAGCTTAGGTGCAGTTCACTGGCCCATGTGGAAATCGAACCTGCAACCCTGTTGCTCAGAGCTCGCGCTCTTAATGAACTGTGCCACTCGGCTGGCCCTAGCTTCCCAGAGTCTTTAAAAGAGATGATGTTTGAGGAATTGGGAGTTTCTCAGCACTGCAGCATTTAGAGCTGCTGCCAATATGTTGTTGTCTGATTCTGAATGCCAGGGAGCATGTGGATAAATGACAAACATGGAAAACTCCCAGCCTGTGTTTTAATCTTACTGAAAGCAGTAGAACATAATAGTTAGGTTTTTAATTGGGTGTGAGATTAGAGATGGAGGATGTATTACTAGTTGGGGTTCAGTGGGTGGTTCTGAAGTCAAATTGCCTGGGTTTGAATTGAGAGCCTCCCGCTGCCTGGCCATGTGACCTTCTTCAAGTTACTTGACTTATATGTGAAGTAGAAATTTTAATAAGACACAGACTTGTAGTGAAAAGTCTATGAGAGAGGACCTACAAAACACTTGGGACAGTGCTTAGCGTATAGCAAACACTCACTCGTATGATTGTTAACGTGAAGACCGAAGGAGCCAGAAAAAAAAAATGCAAGCCTGGATTCTAAGGATAAAGTTAAAACCCTGAAGAAAATGAGTACACATATCTCCCTCTACATCTTCATATGCAATTAAGAGGGAACTTATAATGGTGAAACACCAAAATGCATCTTTCGTAACCATGGAGGAAACTGGGCGAGAGGTACTCGAGAATTTGCATACCTTTCTCTGTGAGCCTCTGATTATTTCAAAATAAAAAATTTTTAAGAAGCCAAAAAAGTATGCTTCTTTCAATCTCATCCAGTTTTCTCCATCACCTCGGTTGCCCGTCTAGTAGTCTGAGCTAACATCGCCTCTGCCCCGTATCCTCCTTCCAATTCATTACGAGTAGGGTGGTCAAAGTGGCCCTAGAAAAGTAGACATGACCATGACACTTAGCTGTGCAAAGGCCTCATTAGCCCCCGTGGCTCTTTTCAAGTGGTCTACAAGGCCATGAGTATCCAGCTTTCACCAGGGCTCAAGTAACATCATGCTCGAGCTTGCTACTCACTATGCCATACTCCCAGTTCTATAGCCAAGCCCGGCCCCCTCCCGCTGAAGGACCTAAAACATCTTCCCTTCATTATCTCTCTGCTATTCTGTGTACATCTTACTCATTCTTTAAGAATATTTACGATTATTTAAGCTGGAAAATGAGCTTCGTCCAGGGAGCTTCCCATTTTCACTCAGATTCAGGCAGTTATCCTACGATGTGGTCTCCAAAGTTGCATTTCCTTTACACCTATTCCTTACTTAAGAACTAGCTTCTGAAACCATGACACTAACTAAAAAAAACAAACAAACAATCAAACAAAAAGGTCTTCATTCATGTGAGTAGAAAAATGATTTTGAGTTTTGTATCAATGTCACATAAGTCAACATATGCACGTAGGCCTTGAGAGCATGTTTGGAGGTTCCAGCAGGGAAGCACAGCTAACTTGTATACCCTTAGCCTTGATGAAAAGATAAGAACGGATCAGATTTTCTTATTTTTTAATTTATGTGTGGCCATGCCTTCAGTTGGGAGTCCCAGGAGGATTTATTGGACAAAACACAGGATTCATTTTTAGTGCTCCAAATGTTAAGCAACATTACTGTAGACTGTGTAAATATAAAGCTCTGATGACTTTAAGTCCTTCATTATATGTAGAAAAGAGAATTTGACTAGAGATTGAAACTGTTTTAGATCCTAGCTTTGTTAGTATATACGGGGAGGGCTGACTTAAGTCATATGCAGATTTTTTTTTTAA
>NW_017731811.1:1017153-1019691 GCF_001890085.2 Hipposideros armiger | reverse complement strand
CAAATATTAGTAGTAATATAGTGTAACAATGTTATTATGCTTGCTATTACTGATATTGTGTTTGAGGTTTTCAATTAAAATATAAAACTTCAAAACCATCTTCCGATGAAGAAATTGCTTTGCATGAATATTCCAGCCACACTTGGAAGGAGTGGAGATACTGAGGTAGGAGTTTATTTCATTTTAATGTAGAAGCATAATGTTGATAGAGATTGATAAACACTGTCATCATGTTTCCAAATAACATGTGCGATGGAATTAAATCCTACCCTTATATATTAAGCATGCTTTCTGGGATAGGCTCTATGCTTTTATCAGGTGAGGTGGTAATTTTTTAGGTTTGCATTTTGATTGAGTCCATTACCCTCTTAGCACCTCTAAAGAATGGGTAATATTAAATTTTAAAGCAGATGGGCTTCAGCTTGGCTTCTAGTATGACTTAGAAAGTGTCTATTCTGTAGACCTTCCCACACATCATAATTAGAAACTCTGGACAAAATAAAAACAGCTAGATTAAATCACTTGGGAGCATCATAACAGGCAGATTCTTAAAAGGAGTCATCACTTGAAACAAGAGAATTCCACTGGTGAGTCTCCCATTTTCACAGTGTCTTGGGTGAGTGCAGGTGTCCTTCTGTGCCACATTGGGTAGCTAAACCCACAGTGAGCCTAACAAATTGGAGGATAGACAGCATTCGATGCAATCACAGCTGCTGAAAGTGAGGGTGGCATTCCTGAAAAGTAGAGGACATGAGAACGAAAGGAGGAACATGAGATCCTGTGTACAAACTTTGCCTGGTTATCTGATGGACTTCTGGACCACCCTGTAGATGGTGGGCTCTAAACAACCAAAGTAAAGATAAAATAAGTGAACTGAGGTTTGAGTGGCCTTCTGAGAGTTACAGTTTCAAGACTGAGCCCAACCAAATTAATTTTCTGCTAAAACAAACAAACCAAATCAACACGATAGGCAGGACTATCACAAAATTAAGAAGCTCAGTAGCGCAACATTCACAGGACCCATACCAAAAAGGGACATGGGACTAATCATCTTTAAAGAGACAATCATTGGCAACCAACCTGAGATGACCAATGGATTTTAAAATTATTTTAAAGTACCTATTATAAATATACTCCAGGTTGTAAAGAAAATTGTTAATAATAAAAGAAAAGAAATGCCAGCCAAGATTTATAAAGCCTTGTAAAGAAACAAATTGATATTTCAGAACTAAAAAGTACAATTTTTGAGATTAAAATTCACCGTGCGGACCTAACAGTTGTATTGGAGATGACAGAGGTAAACTTGAATATAGATCACTGTAAAATATCCAGTCTGAAAAACAGAAAGATGAAAGATTGAAAACATGAACAGAGCCCGCAGGCATCTTTCTGTGGGACAATACTAAAAGATATAATACATGTATAATTGGGGTGCCAGAAGCGAGGGGAGAGAAGAAAGGGGCATGATCTGGAAGAAATAAAGTCCACCAACCTTGTAAATTTGGATAAAAATATGAATTTAAAGACTAAAGGATTTAGGGGAACCCATCCAAAATAAATATAAAGAATACCACGTCCAGACGTCCAGACACATCATAATCAAACTGTGAACAGAAAAGACGAAGAGGGAATCTTGAAAGCAGCGAGGAGAAAGAACACATTATCTGCAGGGAAATTACTGTTGATTTATCAGAAATGATAGAGTCCAGAAGAAGGTAAAACGACATTTTTAAAGTGTTCAAAGAAAAATAATTACTATCAATACCAATCCAGGATTCTCCAAAGATATTATTCAAAATTTAAGATGAAATAAATATATTTTTCGATAAAAGAAAACTAAAAAGAACTCAAGAAATGCTAAAGGAAGTTCCTCAGTCTGGAGGGAAATGGAACCAGTGGGTAACTCAGATCTTTAGGAAGGAAGAACACTGGAAATAGTAAATATTTGGGCAAATACAAAATACAATTTTTACCTTAATTTCTTAAAACTATCTATTTCAGCAATTTGTATGGTTCTTGAAAAATAATAGATGTTTACTAATTCGGGGTTGAATGAAAAAATAGGGGACGGTGCAGGGAGAGTTGCATTGAAGGGGCAAAAAAAATGCATGATCTCAGCCACTTTTATTCTAATTTGGAGGATATTATTCACACTGACATGGCGATTTCATCATAAGCCAAAGGGCTGCTTTTAAAATACATCTTGAATGTCTACTAAGTACGAGGGACTTTGCAGGTCTTACATACATCATGGTATCGAACATGGCCCTGAAACGGATGGCACATTCGAATAAGGCGATTAAAAAGAATTTTATGAAGGAACTCCTCAGCTGTGGGAATCAACGAGGGATGGAGAACTATCTGAAGCTATCAGCAAGGGGAATGCAAGGGGAATCTCCCTTCGGTCACTTGCCCAGGGCCAAGTGAAGAAAACAGTCGCCAAGCCTGGTGAGATCAGTGGATATATAAGACTGCATGCTGGAAGACATGGCCTTGGATGGAGGGACACTGCCACACTGCTAAACACGAGACCTTGCC
>NW_017731811.1:1012709-1015445 GCF_001890085.2 Hipposideros armiger | reverse complement strand
TTATTTTTTTTTTAGCTGAGCCATCCGGCCACCTGTTGGCAACTCAGCAGCAGCTCAGCTCAGGCTGAGAATCAAACCGGTGACCGTGTTGCTCAGAGCTCGCACTCTTGAGCGAGCTCTTAACCAACTGAGCCACTCGGCTGGCCCTCATTTACAAAATTTTTAAAGGATATCATTCACATAATGGTGATTATGTAAAAATATATTGATGGCTCTCAAAACCTTTTTAAATTGTTATGAGGGACAGGATTGGCTCTACCAGGGGTCGGCGAATTTTGAGATGGAAGATAGCCAAAGTGCCTCATGTGGCTTGCGAGCCGCAGTTTGCTGGCCCCTGTTCTAGAGCCTTCTCGACTGGCTGATTCCAGCATGTTCTTTTTTCTCTGTACCTCTGTGATAAACATTCATAAAACAAATCAGCGTGGCAATAATAGCCATCATGTACTATCCATTTTTTAATGTACCCAGCATTGTGCTAAGTGCATTACATGGATTATCTTGTTTATTCATTGCAACAAACTGGTGAGGTTGATACCATTATTGCTCCTTTTTCCAGATAATGAAACTAGTCATTTAGAAAGGCTAAATCATAAAACCAAGCAGCTAATTGCTAAAGTTGGGATTTACATTCAGATCTGGTTTGACTGCAAATGTTGATTTCAACCCTCGCTATGTATTTGAATCACCGATGAAAAATTAAAATACACCAATACCTAAACCTCACACTCACAAACCTAATATTACTAATGATCGGGTATGAGCCCTGACCATCATCTAAAAAGATGCTCCAAATAATTCTGATGCGTATCCAGAGAAACGACGCCTCTAAGCTTGTGAATGAATACTTAACATCAGCAAGCAAAGCTCGCTGAAACAGTGAAGCCACCTAATAAATGGCATTTACCTTCATCATACTCTACACACCACAAAACCCTCTGCCATCAATAAGTCTAAATCCCCCCCAAAGATGAAGACTTGCTGACTTATATCTAGCAGCCAAGATCTAAGGTTTACTGCTAGGTTTCAGCTGGGCCAGGAAGCAGGAATACGTTATTTTGGTTGCTCTGCAATATTTCAGAACCATCCAGCAGTCCTCCAGGCAATATTCAGAAAGATCAACCCAAGTGGCCAAGAGGGAGACTTTCTGCCACTGAGGAAATGCAACACACCAACCCCATCTCAAGCCTGAGAACATCTTCACCACTAGAACAAGCAGAGGCCACCAGAAATCTAACCATTTGCTCTGTAAAATAACTAACCCGGCGTTTAAAGAGACTCATCCGAGGAACAGAACAATTTTCATATTAACCGTTCTGGTTGGAAAAGGTATTCATCTCTATAAGGGCCACAGACATCGAATCTGCAAGATTATTCAATCACCTAGCCTTGATCAGTTAAGCGAGAAAGGTCTGCATCATTAACAAAGGACAGTTGAGGCAAAGTGACAGTTCTACAGATCATTATGAATGACACTTTTTTCACAGTGTCAAAAGGACTATTCATTGCCCATTTTTAGAACTAGCACGGCCTTCAAGGGATTTCGATTCATAGAGAACTTGTCTTGATTAAAAGAGATTTGAAATCTAAATAAAAAATATCTAAATGACAAGGTAAGTGGTCTCTGCCTATTCATGAGTCATCTCTTAGTCTCATAAAGCCAGAGTAGAAACATTGAGTTGGTGTCAGTGTTCTAATATTTATCAACAATGAAACTGATTGGAAAGTGAATACAGTAATACCTTGGTTTGCGAGCATAATTTGTTTTGGAAACAAACTACTCGTATTGCAAGACATCGCTTGTTTACCACGTTAAAATGTATTAGAAATGTTTGCTTGTCTTGTGGAACGCTTGCAAACCACGTTACTCGCAATCCAAGGTTTTACTGTACTGAGAAAAGGCAACAGAACTACCTAACTAGTCCTTCTACCTTTTAAAAGAATAACATATTTCATAAATAAATATGTTATAGATTTATAAATTATAAAACAAGAATATAAATTATAACAGTGCACCGATCGACCAATGTAAGAGAAAGAATATCACCACTATTTTTGAAGCTTTCCCTTTGGGTCCTATCCTGGATGCCCCGTCCTACACGGAGCCTGAATAAACCATCTCCTGAATTTTGTGATTATCATATCTTAGTTTGTCTATAAAATTTTACCAGGTACTGCTTAGTCAATGTATCACTTACTTGCTGAGTTTGGGAGCCTTATATAAATGAAATCTTACTATACATATTCTTGTTTTTTAATTTTTATTAAATATATTGGGGTGACATTGGTTAGTAAAATTATATAGATTTCAGGTATAGAATTCTGTAATCCATCATCTATATATCACATTGTGTGCTCACCACCCAGAGTCAGTTCTCCTTCCATCACCATATATTTCATCCCCTTTACCCTCATCTACCAGCCCCCTCTCCCCTTGACCTCTAGTAACCACTAAACTGTTGTCTGTGTCTGAGTTTTTGTTTGTTTGTTTGTTGCTTTCATTTTTATATTCCATATATGAGTGAAATCATATGGTTCTCAACTTTTTCTTTCTGACTTATTTCACTTAGCATGATAATCTCAAGATCCATCCATGTTGTCACAAATAGCACTATTTTATTGTTTCTCATGGCTGAGCAATATTCCATTATATATATTTATATATATATATATATATATATATATATATATATATACCACATCTTCTTTATCAATCACATATTCTTTTAATATTTGTTC
>NW_017731811.1:987628-1011099 GCF_001890085.2 Hipposideros armiger | reverse complement strand
TCTCTCTCTCTCTCTCTCTCTCTCTCTCTCTCTCTCTCTCTCTCTCTCTCTCTCTCTCTCTGTAACCTGTTGTACTGACATGGTTTATTAAAGAGGCTCGCCTTTGTTACTCATACACAGTTGCTATTCTCTGTCAGAGATGAAGTATTCATATCTGTGTAGGTCTGTTTCTACACAGACACTGTTTGTCTCTTCTTCATTCTGATCCATTGTTCTGTGAATCCCAGGATCACCCTCACACTGTCTTATTATGCTTCTAGATTAACTCTAAATGGGTTTGGCAATTATTCCATCATTTTATTTTCTTTAGGAATGTCTTTGCTATTTTTAGCCCTTCGTTCTTTCGTATAAATTTCACATGTTAAGTTCCACAGAAGACACTGTAGGGACTTAACTGGCTATTGGATTGGATCTTTTGACCAATTTGGGGGACAATTTGAATTTTTTTGGCATTATTAAGTCTTCCTGGAACATGGTATATCTATCCATTTATTTAAGTCTCCTTTGTCATCTTTCCATAAAGTTCCATTTTTTTCCAAAAAAGTCTTGTTCGCGTTGAGTTAGAGTGATTCTTTGGTGTGCCTGTTTTTTTCTGTTTTATTTCTCGACTTTTCTTTTCTGTGATTGATTGAGCTTCCAAACCCACCCTCACTCCATTTTCTTTTTTTGTTCATTACGATCTTGTAAGTTATATTCTCTATCTCAAGTGTTTTAGTGGTTTAGTCTAAACATTGTAGCAGACATGCTTGATAAATTCTATAGTTTATCTCCCTGTTTAAGTTCCCACTGAGTATTATACAAAAGTTAGAATGCTTTAACTTGCATCCTCCTCCTCCCAAACTTATAGTATATTAGCATCCATTGTCCAGTATTTTAGGTCGATCTTGCCCATTTTTAACCCCATGAAAGGATATTGTATGTATAATTTTATAGCAACAATACAGTTATAAGACTGGGGGAAAACACAGCCCAAAACACATCAGAGGGGCACAGGCAAAAATAGGGTCAGTTCATGGGGTCACCAGGCCCAGAGTCCACAGCCATTATGACTGATGGTGGTGGGGAGTATCTAGTGGCCTGGGAAAGCACTCTCACTGAATTGCTAAATTAAAGAAGCCATTTCTATAGTGAGAGCAAATATTTGCTTCTACATGCTCACTTACATGCACTGAAAAACTGCTAAGACATACGAGTATGCCTGTAGATGTTAACCATGACCTTTCAGTGGGTAGGTTATGGCCAATTTTTAATTTTCCTTTTTGCTCCTCTGTGTCTTCCAAGCTTTCTGCATTGAGTACATATCAATATTATGGTTAGGAAACAGTAACTGGTATTTTAAAATAAAGGAACAAAAATAAAAACAAAGAGATTTTGAAAATTTTATATAAGAAAGTAAAAAACAAAACAAAACAAAAAAACAACACGGTTGACGTGTTTACCATTTTGATCGATCAATATTGCTTCCTCATGCAGACCTTGCTTCCAGGATCAAGTGAGTTAGAAAGACAAAAAATGTTGTCAGGTAGTCCTACATTTAAACCTCGTCTGTAATCCCCAAACGTTTCTTTCCTCGTTTTACAAACACAGCGTTCACATTCAGCAATGATAAGCATCTTCTCCGAGTTCCAACAGTTAGCCCTGGACTGACCTGAAATTTGAACCTAGTCATTCCATTCCCAAAGCCCTATTCCCTTTTAGTCTATCTACACAGTGCCCCTCCCCAGGCTGAGCAATCTGGACTGGATCAGGGGAGCTGTTAATTGTTATTGAGCTAAGAAAGAATGTGGTAGAAGGTTTTTATGTTCTTTTGTTTGTTTTCTTTGTTTGTTTGCTTTTAAGCAAAATTGACCTGGCAGTGGTGAGCGGAAGTCTTCCAGCTTTGCCTTTCTGCTAAATAGTTTCTCATGCCTGAAATCACCCTCTCAGATGATGTCTCTCAGTTCATTTACCTTCTTCAGTGAGTCAACCCTGATTATTTGAGATGGACTAATAATAACACTCTCCTCTCCAATCTGAACTAACAGGCAGGTATAGCCCCAATTCCTCAGCAGTTGGTGTTTCCGGCAGAGAGAAACAAAGTGAATGCACTGGTAAAGCAGCCAATGAAATCTACACAATTATGTAGCTTACTAAGCTGAAAGGCATCTTACAAAGAAAATGAGAATGCCCAAAGGCCTGTCATTTATAATTTTTAGTCACTATCACATAAGCTATCTTGGAATCAGGTAACCATTCTGGTTTTCACTTCGATACCTGCAAAAGACAATTTAAAAAAATACATCCGTAATCATTTTTATTATAAAATTAGTGTCATCATCACATAAAATGTAAAAATAGGAAAACTTGAGGTTAATTTTCTCTCATCAAGCATAAGTTCTGTCAACAACTCAATGAATTTTTTTTGTTAATTCTATAATCGTCCATTGTATATAATTTTGAATTCCGGTTTTTGTTTCATTCAACATTATATAACAATCCCTAAGTCAATAATAGGCATGGCTACATGATATCACATGCTTTTTAAAAACATTTCAGATGGCTACATAACATACCATTGAGTTGATAGCAAAAGCATACATCACTCTCTTTCTGAAGCTGGGAATCTAGGTACTTAGCATCCAATGTTTTGTTCTGATGAATAAGGCAGATATTAATATTCTTGCACATGAATTCCATTTTCTTTCTTTTTCTTAACAGGATTTTTAAATGTATTTATTGGGGTGACGTTGTTTAGTAAAGTTACATAGGTTTCAAGTGTACAATTCTGTAATGCATCATCTATATATCCCATTGTGTGTTCACCACCCAGAGTCAGTTCTCCTTTAATCACCATATGTTTGACCCCCTTTACCCTCCTCTGCCACTTTCCTCCTTCTTTAATTTCTTTGATCTTCAAAATTCAAAAAGTTTTTGTGTGGTCAAAGTTAAGAGTTCACAAACCAAAACCCTGTCATTTAATAGCCACGTGGCTTAGCTACATGGGGCTTTAATGTCCTCATCTTCGGCATAGGAATGAGACTGCCCTGTCACAGGGATGTTGGGCAAGTAATTCCACACCCCAGGAGACACTCTTTATAGATGAATGTGAATGCAGATGAAAGACTTTATCCAAAAGACAGGCAACCTTTGTGCCTATGGGGCTGTGCTAAATATTACAGGGGGAAAAAAATTGAAGTAAAAAAGTTAATTCTGCCTGAATAAGTGCTATATTAATGATAATAAATGATAATTCTAGATTGCCAGATTTAGGGTAATTATTTTAATTATATGTTTCACCATCTGGATGACAGTCCGGGGTGTTTTAAACAAGTTTTCAATTAGTATTTTGAGGAAGTGCCAAGAAAAATTTTCTCTGAGCGTTCAATTTCTTTCTCTTCTTTCATAATAATTTCCGTTTGTTTTCCCTTTTTATTTTAGGGTTTAAAAGACCTGTACCTCTGGCAGTGAATATGGTGACAATGACAGTAGAATCAGTAACTTGGAAATGAGACCTGGCTGAGCTACATACACAGGTAAGAGTTTGACTTCTTGGGACCTCAGTTTCTTTAGAAATCAGACTGGAAAGGATGCATATTACACAAGGTTGTAGTAAAGATACAATATGACAAGAGTATCAGATGCTGGCACAGTGCCCAGCGCATCAAAGAAGTTCTCTACAGAATGTCCCTTCTCAAGAATGGCAAGAGCAATGTTTTAAAGATCACAGAGCTATTGTGGGCAGCACATCTAATTGCATCCTTACACCAACCCTCCAAATTGCAGATTACTTGCCCTCCTTTACAAAGGTAAAAACCGAAATTCTAAGAGGTTAAGTAATGCACTCGGTGTCACTCAGTTTTAAGTGTCTCCAAACTGAAGGCCGCATTTCTGATTCCAGGTTCCACTTTCTTCCTTACTGAACGTGAAGTTTCCCAGTGTCAACGGTTCGTATTAGAGATCTTCCTAAGAATGGGTTTAATGAAAGATGATATGAAACAGATCAAACACTCACCACAGCTTACACTCATGCATGACACTGTTCTAGATGTTTCTTAATTAAATCACCCCAAGTACCACATGTTTTAGATTTTTCTCTTCTCGTTGGTCACACACGAAAAGGGTTCCACATCCAGAACCATCTGACTCTAAGCCCATATCCTTTGTTACAAGTGCTTAAAAAAAAATCTAGAATTAAGTATGGAGTCCCGAAACCCAAACATGAATGGGTCTCTTAACCTTATCTTCCTTTGGAGAAAGATATGAGGCGTCCACTGGTAGCATCTGCCAAAGCACGGACCAGCTTGTGAGATATGGGCAATCAAGTATTCTAAGGTGCTTGCAAAAGATTTTCTGTAAGTATAGGCCTGACTTGGAAAAGCAAAGCTGAGCCTCTCTACAAACCAGGGAGGGAAAGATGGTTACACTGGATCGCTGCCTCTCTCTTAATATTGAGTGATTTGCAATCTGAAAGTGAAGTTGGACTGGAAAGGGAGATAGATAACAAGGAAAAAAATACTCAATTTGAAGTTGCCTCCAAGGAAAAATGTCAGCCCAGAAGATGATTTTATCAGGTTTGAAATGCAAATGCAATAAAATCTCTGACATATTTGGATTGGTAAAATAATATATTTCAGGATTGGGTTAAGAGAAGATTGTAGTGCAGGGGAAGTCGTGAGTAGATATGACTGGCTACGGGAAGACTATAAAAATCGCCGTCTCACGCACACAAAACTAACATTTCCCAACCCTGGGTTATGACTGTATTGGAACAAGATAGCCTTAGTCTAACTTTTTTCTATGACTGTATTCCCACTTTCTAGGACTGCATCATGGGGACACATATAAAAAGTAGGATCTCAGAGCAAAATGGTCTGTTTGTATCCCCTTGTAACAGACAACTTTTGGGTGTCTGGTCACCCTGTTGTCCTTCGCTAATGACTTCCTGAAGCCCTCAGGAATGGCTTCTGTTGTCACATGTCCAGGAAATGACCTTGAATACCATCCTCCGCCCCCATAGAGTTAGCTGTATCAGGAGTAACACCTCCCCAATAGAAACCATTAAGATTGTCAATCCTTGATAGTTCAGATGGGGTCACGTGGGGCTGTGATGATAAATATGGCTCCTGAGAGAGTAAAATGAAACAGATATGAGGACATGGAGCAGTAGAGCAGACATCCCATGGAGCGACACAGAAATGGACCGGCAACATTAGCTAACCATGCCTTTCCAGTTCCAGGTTTGTGTCCCTTGGGGCTTGGCACTCTCCGTGGTTTCCTCATCTGTGTCTACATCAGCTTGGGTGAGAAAGGTCTTGGCTGCTGCAGTGCTCCCTCAGCTTGTGCAGAGTGCTGCCTGCCTGCGTCTTTGTGGGTAAGTGGAATAACAGCCTTTTGATACTTACTGCTAATCTTGTCAATGAACTTTACTTTTTGATTTCTATTAAATTCATACCTACTGTTCCACTGGAAGCTTATCCTTCAAAAGAAAAGAGTCCACGGAAGTGTGAATTCTTGTTGAGAGCAGAGGCTCTTAGGAATACAATTATCTCCTTGGATATCAGAACCTCAGAGAGAAGGAAAACAGAGGCACTCTGGACGTGTCACTGGAACCTGAGGATAGGAGCTTAGGGAGACAAAGCTAGAAACCTCAGAATGGTGCTGAAACAGTCAGAAGCTGTGGTTCCCAAATCTCAGTCGTTTGTGTACCACCTTCACTATATCTGCAGGATACCTGTGCTATGTTTTTGTCCATTTTTCTTTAAATTGGCTTCCTTATTAAATATAAATAAATGCCTTTTAAAAAGAGACCTCTGAGCATCACCGTCGATGGAAAATAGGTACCGGCCATCATTAGTAGGAGTAAAGAATAAAAACAAATAAGATGAAAAGAAAACATTATGGAATTCCAGATGGTCTGAAGGTTGCTACCTTTGTCCAAAAAGGAAGGTCAGGAAGTGTCAGGGAGGTATTAAAGATGGAGGGTATTGAGCGTGCCTGGCTGTCTTAAAAGCAAAAGAACTAAGAAGCAGGTAATTTTCACTCAAGGAATCATTCATGTCATTTATGTTTCATCCTCTCTATGTAAAAATCTCCCCAAAGAGGCTCCTACACTTTGGGAAACACTGACCGGGGTATCCACTGATGGGTCATTCAACAAGCAGGGAGCTTTGAGTTAAAGAAGTAGCCCCAAGAGACTTCTGTAGCGTCAGCAGGGATGATGCTGAGAAGGTTCCAGATGTTGCTACAAAGTATCCAAAACCCTTTTGATTCAGGGCGATGACGATGCCATCATTTATTGAGTTGGGTTTGCTGTAGAGAACCTGGACTTTGCCTCGACCCAGCCCCATGATTGAGGCTCTGGGGGGCACTGCCCTGGGCTACTCTCTGATGCCTGAGTGTTGATGATGCACCACAATTAAAAAGCTTCCTGTCTCCCAAGACAGATGTGAGAGGGGCTATTTGTGATCTGTCTGGCAGGCGTACAAATCTGGCTGTGCGGCACTTGTGGCAGCCCCTCATTTCTCAGTGTCACCGCCGATCTTGTAGAGCGTGCATTGTTTCACTTCCCTAGCAATGCAGTAATGACTTCCTACTGATTGAGTGGGAAGTGGTGCCAACATGTGTCTGCTCCCGTGGTAAGGAGGGGCCTTGTGTACCAGTTCCCAGAGGGGCAGGTGACATCAGGGAAGGATCATTGGCCTTTTCACTTCCCTTACACAAGTCAACAGAGCGAATGAGGCACGGGAGCCTCTCTTTGATGGGGATTGTCTGGGACGGGGAATTTCCCGCCTCTACCCTTCTTGAGTTGTTATGGCTGGACTAGTAATAAACTGACGTAAGACCAGATGAATAGCAGGGAGAAACAATTTAATATGTGCACACAGGAGATTATAAATAAGGCTCCCCCAAATGATGAACCAGTCAGCCGTTTTATACGTTTCAGACAAAGAAACAATGAATTTGTGAAGGATGTGAAGGACAAAGACATTTAGGCTTGGATGTTGCTCATTAGTGAGGCATCTAAAGAAAGTTTGAGGTCGAGTAGTAAATTGGTAAAGGAGTAACAAGGTTTGTTTATGTAAGCTTTTTGGCCCTGAATTCCTTATCTGCGGTGGTAAGGGTGTCTCTCTTAGCCCCCTTGCAGCAAAAAGGGCATCTTTCATTGGGGAGATTTACTTCCTGCATTCAAGGAAATTTGTGGAGGGGAGGGATAAAGGTACCCTTTGGGCACCAGCTGTTTGTCAAGAAACTTTAATTAAAAGGATTATCCTTTGGGATATTTTGGGGGTGGCCTGCCCTGGGCTCTCACAAGATGACCAAGTCCACATAAAACGTAGTGGAAAATAGTGTGGTCTTTTCAATCAGGCATAGCTGAGCTCAGACGCCACCCTTGCCATGCAGAGTAACACCTTGGATTGCGTGTAACGTGGCTTGCGAGCGTCCCACAAGACAGAGCAAACACTTCAAATACATTTTAACTTGGTAAACGAGCGATGTCTTGCAATAATATGAGTAGTTTGTTTCCGGAACGAATTATGCTCACAAACCAAGGTATTACTGTCCTGTTATGTGAACTTGGGTGAATAAGCCCCAAATTTCTTCATTAATAAAATGAGGTTAATAAAATAACAACTCATAACACCCTTATGAGAAACGACTGAGCTAACTTAAAGTAATTGTCCATAAAACACCTGTTTAGTTCCCCTTATCCCTTTATGATATACTGGTGCTATAAGACAGAAGGTGGGGCCAGAACAAACCAAGAACTGGCCTTGTCATCAGCTTATCTGCATATGATCATTCTCAGGGAGAATGGGGCTGGGAATTATGAAAGGGTGCTCTGTGTAGATTTAGGGATGACTAAGGTAAACAAGGAAACCAGACCTTTTTCCTAGATTGGCGATGGCACACATTCATTCATTTATTTAACAAATATTTTTATTGAGCATATGCTAGGCGAGGGCTTATTAGTGAGAAAGACACGCATCAGCTTTGGGCTTACTGAGCTTACAATCTACTAAGATGGCGGCGAAGTCTCACCTAGGCTTAGTAAAAACATGCGCTGAGGGTTTTGAAAAATGACAAACACAATAAATGCCTATCACAGGGAGACCCGACAGTGTCTGCAAAGCCAGGAAATGTTTCTAGGAGCGGGTGATTTTTTAATCGAAGCCCTGAATGATGAATTCGTTCAGCTAAGTGAGGAGGTGTGGCGGGAGAGGAGAAAGCTGGATCATTGGAGGAATAAAAATCAGTTCTGCTTGTCTAGGGGGCCCTCTACCAGGAGCCCAGTTTTTATTTTGTTGATTAAGTACATCTTTTAAACCAGCTGTTTAATAAAAATAATTCCATGGGAGAAAGAACATTTTAACACCAGGAAAATAAGGAGACACCATTAAACTAATGTCAGCCCTTTAAATTGAATAAATTCAGTGTTATAAAATACATAGTTTGGTTTGCTTACTTAAAAGTGTCTCTAGGGCTCGCCAAGCGGCTCAGTTGGTTAAGAGCTCGCTCAAGAGTTTGAGCTCTGAGCAACAGCAGTTCGAGTCCCAGCCCGAGCTGAGCTGTTGCTGAGATGCCAACAGGTGGCAGGATGGCTCAGCTAAAAAAAAAAGAAAAAGAAAAGAAAAGAAATGTCTCTGACTTAAGTGTGTCTCTGACCACTGGAGGTTTGCAAGAGAAGTAGACAAAGGGCCAAATCATTTTCACTAAGTACAGTTTTTGCCCCAAAATTAATCATTTATTTTCTACCAGCGAGGCGACCTAGAACAGAACAAGGCTTGCATTTATTCACTCATTCATTCATTCAATAATATTTCTTGAATGCCAGATACTGTAACAGAAAAGTGAAGAGTGAGGAAGATAATATTTGCCCCCAAGGAAGTGCGTGTCTCTTTCTTTGTTGGGTGGCTGGAGTTTGGGCTGAGCCAGTGTAATCTGGGTTGAGCCATTCTGCAATTTCCATCGCAGTTATAATTAGATTCAGTTTATCACTGGCTTCAGATGTTTTCAGAATAGAATCAGGACTTTCCCTTCAACAGGGCTTGGGATCTGAGCCCCAAGGCAGATTGTAGTGATCTCGATACTTTGGAGAGCAGCCAGCAGCTTTCGGGGTTACTGAGTTCTCTTGTTGGGAGTCCCACCCGGCTCTCTGTGCCTCAAGTGGTTTCTCCCCATCTGGCTGCCTCATCCCCAGTGCCACGAGGCTGCTGTCTGTGCCTGGTGAAGGCCCTGTGTGTGGCGGGGGTGACGCATCTCAGCTCTCAGCCCTGCCCCAACTTTTTACCAGCGACTTCCAAACACTCACTCTGCACCGTGGGTTTTCTCCCCCTTCTTCTGATGTTTTAGCAGCCCCGTGCCACGCACTCGCACTCGGAGAAGGAGCCATGCACTCTGGCTTCCTCTAAGCCCTCCCTGCCTCCTCCCAGCCTTTGTGTGCCAGGTGAAGCCCTGCAAGGGAAAGGGCCCTCAGGTGGATGCAGACTTATCGTTCGATTGGAGAGTCACAGCTTCTGACCCCTCATGCTGACCACAAGGTCTGTTAGAAGCTTGGCTGACGTCTCCTTTCAATGTATAGGAGGTTTTTCTTCTTCTCCTGCCTTGCCCAGGGACAAAAGAAGCTACTAATTTCTTCTCTCCTATTTATCACACAGCTCTTTCTGGATTTTAGTTTATTTGGGTTTCTTGCCATCTCTAGGTCTCCCCTTCTCTTTTTCTTCTCTCTCTCTCTCTCTCTCTCTCTCTCTCTCTTTCTCTCCATAGATATAGATATACAGATATAGATATAGATGATATAGATATAGATATAAATATATGTTACTATATATCATAGTAAATAAAGCCAAATTCTCCATACTGCTTCCTCAATGACATTTTTCTACCTCTTCCTGAGAAGAAATGATGAAATTTTTTTTGTACATATGGTCCATAGCTTATGTAGTTTGACTACACATAACAACAGAGTTGTAGAGTATTATTAATTCAGAAAAATTGTACATCCTATGTGCATCATCCTGAAATTGACTTGCCTGTTTGGGGGAGCTATCTGTGCGAATATAAGCAGATCTAGCTCTTTGATTGCATCTTCCTTTTACTTTTCATTCTATGACTGTGCCACTACACATTCATCCGTTACCATCCTGGTGGACATATGAATTGTGTTTTTCTGAGGGCTGAGG
This sequence comes from Hipposideros armiger, assembly GCF_001890085.2. Lineage (NCBI taxonomy): Eukaryota > Metazoa > Chordata > Mammalia > Chiroptera > Hipposideridae > Hipposideros > Hipposideros armiger. Next base: position 1,000,939 of record NW_017731811.1, on the reverse strand, counting down.
ATAGAAACATAAAAAAAAAAGGGATAAAGTAACATTAGGTAATTTGAGCTCTGTTTTGCATCACACATTATTCTGGGACTGTGGACATAAGGAAAGATATTATTATTCTAGTGGGAGACACAGGGAGGTAAGCAATAATTGAATTTGCATTTTGGGAAGATTAATCTTGCAGTACATAGGGCATATGGCAAGGAGGAGTTGGAATCAAGGGAACAAAACAGAAATCACCTGTGATGATGTGCAGAGGTCCAGGTGAGGCACGGGAGAGTCTAAATTTAAACAGTGGTGGTGACTACGTGAGAAACAGTTCAGACATGGGACCAACATGGCTGATACAATGAGAGGCGGGCAGAGTTTGCAGATGAGCTCACACTTGTCTTATCCCCAAATCTCTGCTTGCTCACCAAGTGAACCACGTGCTGTCCAGAGAGACCAATGGTAATTCTGTGGACAGACCAGGTGTTTGGGATGAAATAGTGTGTGGCCCACAGTGCCTGCTCTTAAGAAGTCCAGCGGGAGAGATAAACATCCTACTTTCCATACGGAGCAAAAGCGGATCACCTCCCGGTGTGTCTGAGCCGAGCATTAAAAGGGCACAAAGGATGAACAGCTGAGCCAGATGCTGAACGTCGAGGGAGATTTCCATGATGGTTTCATGTCAGCTGAGAGACTAAAGGACAAATAGAGCGAAACCAGGAAAAGAAAGCAAGCATAGGTCCAATCGCACTGGAGGAAGGAGAAACAATTGGGGTTGTTGACCAGGACAAACAGCTATGTAGTGATCACTGTTGGCCAGGCATGGTTCTGACTGAGTTTTCTTCACCCTCACAACAATGCTGTGAAACCCCACACAGTAGTAGTATTACTATTATCCCCGTTTTCTGGAGGAGTAAAGTGAGGCACAGAGAGGTTAAGCATTTGCCCAAGGACACACACCTAGTCAGCGACACAGTGAGAAAGTAAGCCCTGATATCGGGGCTCAGGGACCAGGCCCTGAATCTGGTTCTAAATCAATACTCACAGTGAAGACACAGATTTCCACACAGACACAGCCAGGGGCCTGGATCCCAGCTCAAGGTTCAGAGTGTTCTGTTTTTTATTTTTTTTTGAGGAACCTCCAAACCATTTTCCATAGTGGCTGCACCAATTTGCAACCCCACCAACCAATAGAAAACAGTATTGAATGTTAAAAAAAAAAAAAGTTCATTTTTTTAAAAGTATACATACTATAATTATATAAATAATGATATTAATTGAGGACAAGAAGTAGACATAATAAAAGAAAAATGTTAGCTCTTCGTAAGTGTTTCTTTCATTCTTCTTACATTTCCATGATGTGTTTATTGCATCTCAATGTGCTCTCTGCTAAGAATCTCATTTCATTGATTCGAAGGTGAACTTTTTTTTTTTTTTAAAGATTTTAGAGGGAAATTGGGGGGGGGGAACAGCGTTGGGGAATCGGGGAAGGGGAACAGACAAGTTGCTGTCCTTTGGTTCTTCAGTCTAGTTGTGGAGGACGTCGCTTCACTGGCCCATGTTGGTATTATCATTGCGCTCTTCCCGGGTGAGGCAGTCGCTGGCCGGCCATTGGACGGCCGCTCACAGTGGCTCTTGGCAGCTCACGCCGGCTGCCGGCCGCTCACAGAAGCTTTACAGCAGCCCCACCGCCGCCTACGCCATCACTGGCAATAGGCTCACTTCCTGCCCTCACTTCTCCATCCAGACACCCTCCAGTCCACCTGTTTTAGAAGAGACACTGTATACATGTTGTGTTCCTTCCTTTCTCTCTTCCCTTCCTTCACACACTGGACGAGCATCTACTCTTTACAAGGTCATGTGTTTTACTATGGTGAAGCAGACATGAAAGTGTGGGGTTGGCAGTTACAAACATGAATCGCCTATAAATGCCCTCTAAGACCTAGCAGTCCACTAGAAAAACAAACGAACAAATGAACAAATTTACCCTGAAACGTTTTCTGCCTGCCATTGGAGAAGTCCTGAGAAGTCCTTCTGTGATGTTAGGAAATTGGACGCTGACGAGATTTTGTTGTTGTTGTTGTTGTTGTTGTTGTTGTTGATCTACAGTGCTCAAATTGGACGAAAGCTCAGAAATTATTTTGTCTTTTGATTCTTTGTGCTTCACAACCCTGTGACCTTCCTAGAGTTTCTGAATATATATCTAGTCTGGTCTGCAAAATTAGTAGATCTGTGATAATATTCAATATTACTATTGCTACAATTAATGAAATAGAAGTTAATAATAAGACATATAAGATTTACATCACATTTCCTATTCTCCTGTAGTTCTTTTCTTAGTGCTTTCCAAATAGAAACGCCACTGGTCTTTCCATCTATCTACTGTTGTCCTACTCTACAGATGAGGGAATTGAGACTTGGGGACATTATGCAGTTGGTCCAGAGCCACACAGCCAGTTAGTTAAGTGGAAGATATGAGATGTGCACCTAAATGGTATGACCCTGGAGACACTCTGAACCACTGTGAAATGTTTCATCTTATTTATAAATAAAATTACTTACAACATAGAAGTTATAATTTTTTTAGTTTCTCAATGACTAATTTCTTTAAAAAAAAAATCTTCTGAGTGATTGACAAATGTTTTGGCCTTAAATACAGGCTTTCATGCTTGAAAAGATTGGTTTCTACAGATTTTACATCAACCTTACTTTACAGATGAATCAACTTAGAGAGGAAATGGCTTTTCCAGGATCCCAAAGGAAGATAGTTAACAGCATCTGGGTTAGGACCCAGACAATACAGAAAAGTATTGGTCAGTATAAGCTTCGACAGAGACAGCTATATTTAAACCCCAGCTCAGTCACTTACTAGCTCTGTAGGCTCGAGGAGTGTTGCTTATTTGTCCCCAGTGTCATTTCACCATCTGTGTAATGGGAATAGCATTATATCAACCTCACAGGGTTGTTATAAGGCTCAATTGAGATAACATGTATAAGTTGCCTAGTTGTGCCACCTGTATTGTTACTGGCATGATTGTTGTTGTAATTACATTATTTTAACTCATCCAGATCTCTTCAACTTAAGTCCGAGGGTCTCTCCAATGTTTCATATAATATTTCAGGCAAAACTAACCTGCTGATGTGTGCCCCAACCCCTCCAGTCCCTGTTAATAGAAGCACCTCCTGTAACCAAATAAAATGGTCTCAGCGACTTCTTATCACCAGATTTGAATGACCAGGCTCAGTGAAAGAGAATACAGTGTTCTTGCTCTATCAACAACCAAGGACTCATGTTTTTAATTGTCAGGTCCTTCTAGAAAGTTCCAGCTTTCCTGCTCACGTATCATGTTTCATTCTTGCTTTCTTCATTGCTTTCTTCTGTAGTCAGCAGAAGTCATCTAAAGTAAAATGCCAACAATGCAGCTTCTAGGAAGAGAATGTAGATGTCAGCTGAAGACCTGCTTCATGGTCACATGTCCAGATGCAGTAAGGGGGGTGCCCAGATGCAGTAAAAAGGGGGTACAGGGGGCAGCCAAGGCAGAGAAAGAGCACAAATAGTAGGAAAAGCCGGTTCTTTCTATGTCGTGGCTGAGAGAGGATTGATCACAGAGTTTCGTATCCTAGTAAGGAGAAAACTTGGTTTGGGATGCTGATGACACCCCCCTGGTCCACGGAGGCCTATCATCCTCCAAACAATGGCGAGTGTACGGCCGAGTTCACTTACGACTCTGCAGTATAGAACTGCCCTCGTCCGCTCATCTCTGGGCAATGTAGTTCAGTATTCTCCACAGAGTATTGGTTTTTTAAACCAATTGCCTACCCGCTTCAATATTTGTCACATTTCCTCCTTGGCTTCTTCCTGTCATTTTTGCTGCTTTCTTTCTTTCTTGGGCTTATGAAGACATCCATTGTGCTTGAGGAGATCATCAATAAAAATCACCTTGCTCGATGCTGGGATTAGCAGAGAATGATGCTGTTTCGTCTCACCCGATCCTTTGCCAAGTCCACATCGCATGTATCCTCACCCTCCTTTACTGCTAGCATTTCAGACATCAGGGAGTAACTTTCAAATGAAAAATGATTAAATCTTCCTATAATGAGAGAATTCTGGGAGAATGGTTCGGCAGACAGTGCAGGGTTTTTCTTTTAGCAAACACCCCTGTCACACTGAATGGGGCCAATCCATGGTTCTTCATGTCACTTGGGCAGGATGTGAGGATTTTAATGAGCTATTTATGGATGGGGAATGGCTTTGGCCTCGGTCAGCCACGGTCATCTCACTTGCCTTACCCAGTATCTCTCCTCTTTCTTCTGGCTACAGAATATCTCTTTTCCTTTGCAAAATTTCCACCTTGACCCATTTGTCTTCTTAGCTGATGAAATGGCCGTGTGACGGCGGGTAACTAATTAGAGCATACTTTCATCCTGGACACAACTATTGATCCAGGACCATGAATATGACCCAAAAAGGGACAGTCAGCAATTGATAAGGCCACTAAGAAAGAGATGGTTTTCTTCTCCTAAGACTGTGAGGTCTGTAATTCTGGAAGTTTACACTCACTTGGAGAGAATATGGTTGAAAAATAAACCAACAAATAGGAAAATAGATTTAAGAGATGACAGAAAGACAGAGAGAGTGAGAGAAAGGGAGAAAGACTGAGGCAGAGAAAGAGAGAGAGACAGAGAGACAGACGGAGAGAGAACATCATTTGAGCCTCTGCAGTAAGTTGCATCTGAGTACATTTCCATACAAGAAGTCAACAAAATATCTTCATTCCCACTCAACTCCCTTTAATCTAGTCTTAGCTGGCTTTCTGTCACCTGCAACTAAGAACCTGAACTGATTTAATGTCATCCCGTCCCAGCAATGTCACCCCCATTTGCCAAACGTTTCTGTTAGTGTTCAGTCAGGCGCTTTCCCCAAGCCTCACTGCAGAGCCACTGGCCTCGGAGTCGAGAAAGCAGAGCTCCTAGCCCCTCTCTGCCACTGACTTCCTGTGTGGCTGTGGAGATTGCTGCATCACCAAGGGCCCCCAGTTCCCTCCAGGTCCTCCTTTACTGGTGAATGGATTGGAGTGTTGGGGACTCTAACCAAGCAAGTTACTTCAGACCTTGGCTCTTTCACAACAAAGCTGAGTGACGGTGAACCAAAAACAACAACAACAAAAAAAATCCCACGTTTCAGATTCTTCACCTATAAAACTAAAGATGAAAATAGTATCTCGCAGAGAATGAAAAATTCATGTATTTTGCATGATGTATCGTAAACAGTGACTCGCCATACATGTAAGCTAATGTTATTACTTTACTGGGACTTGGGGGCAATCAATAAATAATCAGTTTAGCAGATGTTGTATGCATAAGCCCAGCCATTGTGTGTGTGAGAGAGACAGACAGATGGCAGCCATGTTTAATGTATTCACAAAGCATAGATTGTATATTGAATCCCATCTCTGACACTATCATTAACTGATTTTTTGATTGATCAAATATTTCTTACTTTCCTTTTCCCTTTCTTTCCCCCCTTTGATTCAACAATTTATTGAATATTTACAATCGACCAAGCATATTTCCTAAAAATGAAATATAAAATAGCAAAATCATAGATTTATTCTTCCCTCTTAGACCTTAATACTTAATGTGGTCTCTACGATGATTTGCCATGGAATCTCCCTTCACATGGCTTTGTCATAGGGCACTCCAACCGAGACCATCTCAAGTTGTTTGTGTCATCAATGCCCTCCCCCAGCTTCTAGCATTTTCTAGAGAAAAAAAAAAAGAAGAAGGTAACAAGCCTATAAGAGCTATAAATGCACTAATCATGCACTTTCTAAGCTTTGGCCAGTGGAACTGTAGAAGCAGTCGGTAGCTGCCTCTGGGAGTAGACCTAGTTTGTCCAGGAAAATTAAAATAGACACATCCAAAAAAGCATCAATTCATTTGCCCCGGATCTCACACTACAAGCCAGATGGGCTGTGCCTGGACCTCCATGTGGCCAGGGGGAATTCTAAGCCATGGGTTGCCTTTCTACTCATTATTCCCCCTTTGTGTCCTGCTGCCCTCCCGGGTCCCCTGATAGAGGTGTGATCACCCCAGCACAGGCGGAAGTATTTTAAGACTTGCCAACACCCTTGTTTCAGAGTGTGGTGACTGCAGTGAATCAGTGGAACCTTACAGGGTTCGCCCAGAGGAGCCTGTCACGGGATGTTGCGGCTGGAGTCTGGTTCCCTTCCTCGCGTCCCACACCAGCTGGCCTGCAGCGCTGGGGTCTCCCCTGAGAGCTGTCTCCTGGGCCTATGCAGGAAAGGCAGGGTGGCATCAGGCAGGGGCAACTGAGGGTTTTATCTTTGATGGGGAGAAGCAAGATATGAGCAGATGACTACCTGGATAGGTCTGGCTTCACATCTCAGGAGCAGGGTTTTAAAATTAAAACACGGGAGGTCCAGCATCAGATAACACGTGCAGACATACCTTCCTTCTCATGCAAACAAATGCAAGGACTATCCTTTTTCCATGCAGTTTGAAGCGTGCATGCAGTTTAGCCTCACAACAGTCCCCTGAGGTAGGTGCTATTTTTATCTCCAGCCATGGTTGGGAAAACTGAGGCACAGATGCAGAAATCTGCATACAGTCCCATACCTCGCAAGAGGAGAGCCGGGATTCCAACCAAGTAGGCAGCTGCCAGGCCTGCAGTCCATACGCCAACACCGCATGGCCTCTTGCCAATAATGATGGCAGAGATGGTGAGATGACGCCTTGTAAGATGTGCTCTGCCTGCCTTATTTCGTTTATTCTACTTCAACACCACCACCAGTTCCTGATGTTAGCCCCACTTCACAGGTGTGCTCAATTAGAATAAGAGAAACTAAATGAGGGTGGCCGGGTTGCCTCAGTGGGTTAGAACGCAAGCTCTGAGCAACAGGGTTGCTGGTTTGATTTCCACATGGGCCAATGAGCTGTGCCCTCTGCAACTAGATTGAAGACAACAACTTGAGCTGAACTGCCAGTGGGCTGCCGGATGGCTCAGTTGGTTAGAGCTCGTGCTCTTAACAATAAGGTTGCTGGTTTGACTTCCGCATGGGATGGTGGGCTGCACCCCCGTCACCTCTGCCCCCTGCAACTAGATTGAAAATGGTGACTGGACTTGGAGCTGAGCTGCGCCCTCCACAACTAAGATTCAAGGACAACAGCTTGGCTTGGAGCTGATGGGTCCTGGAAAAAACACACTGTTCCCCAATAAAGTTAAGAAAGAAAGAAATAAAAACGGTAGTCGGCAAGCTTCCTGAAAAGGGCCAGATAATATTAAAAGAAAAAAAAAGAGAGAGAGGCCAAATGATTTACACGAGGTCACAATGAAAAAAACAATTAAAACCAGGACTCAAGCCTAAATCGGCTCAGCTGCAGAGTCCATGCTTCCTCAAATGCAGTGTAGAGACTTCAGGTGAACCCTCTGTGGCTGTGACATAGAAAGGTCACCAGTCCTTAAGTCCCCAAATGCCACCAGCGCCTCTCCAAGGTTCTTCATGAATGCGAGAAAGCACGGCTGAAGCAAAGCCAATGGCTCCTGCAGAAAGAGACTGAGTCTGCAAGCACAAAACCGAACTTCCCCATGAAGCGCGTTTCTATCCAAGAATCACCAGTGTCTTAATCCCCTGCCATTTCTCATCCTTTCCATCCCCAGCCCGGGCCGGGCTGCCCTCGGAGCCATTTCTTTCACAAAGTAACAAGTTGTGGTCACTTCCTGAGATCCCCGAGGATGTGATGACAGAGTGAGAATGCGAGTGACACGTGTGGAGGGAGGATGCTTAGCTTTGCTCAATACACCAGGCACTGGCTGGGACCCGTGTTCCGTACCAATAGACTGTGACACAGCATGTGCCTGGAACCACAGAAATCGCACATTTTGATTCTGTGGATAACGATAACAGTAACAGTAGCCCTTGTTTAGTGAAAAACTGGAGCCATGTCCCAGCCTGACGTCTACCTATTGAAGACTGGTGGGATAAAATACAGAACATTCATGCAAAGGAGTACGATGCAGCTGTGAAAAAGAACTGCTTCATTATCTCCGTGGATTGCTATGGAATGATCGCTGGGATACATTTCAAAATGAAAAATCTAAAATAGACAACAGTGTTTGTAGCAAGCTGCTACTATGTAAGAAAGAAGGGGAGTATGGGTGTAGTAGCTTATATAAAAAACCAATGAAAGGTGTTGTTGTTTTTTTAATTTAAAATAGAGAAGGAACAGGATAGAATCTTGACTTCTTTAACGGTAGACTTATCTCACTGTAGAATTGACTCTGAAACCATGTAAATATGTCACATAGTCACAGAACAAATTTACATTTTTAAAAGCAGATCCTAAACCATAAATCAGCCTGATTATGTATCAGATTGGTGACATACACACAGAGAGGGAAACTATATCCTGACTTGTAGAGATACACTCTTTCATCTAAAAGAACTGGGTGAAAACTGTTTGACGAAATCATCTTGGTGCTGGTAGTGTTTCTATTGTTCCTCGGGGTCTGCTGTGTGTGTGGTATAAAAACAAATGCGGAGGGCCGGCCAAATGGCTCAGTTGGTTAAGAGCTCGCTCAAGAGTGTGAGCTCTGAGCAACAGCGGTTCGAGGCCAGCCCGAGCTGAGCAGCCGCTAAGCTGCCAATAGGTAGCAGGATGGGTCAGCTAAAAAATAAAATAAAATAAAAAAAATAAAAACAAATGCGTAATTATGCTGGTGTTATTGGAAAGCAGGGTTTTTAGCATAGAAGAAAGGAAGGACAGATTCTTAAGGCTAGTCCTGGATTTCACTTGTAGATTTTCCCCCCAGGAGAACTGCAGTATAAATATGTGGCCATAAGCTTGTTACGACCAGTGCCCCAGGACTTCTGGCCTTAGGCAGAGGGCTTGTTCTGATAATGGATCTCTCTGTAAGGTATAATCTAAAACTGTAGTGAAAACACATCTCCTGAAAAACAAATAGTTGGTTTTATGACTCAGACCCCTGTTGGCATCCTGTGACTGTATACACCAACATGGGTGGGGCCCAAGGTTATTTTCCAAACTTTTTTCTTTTGTAAGTATGCAAGTAAATATCAACTCTGGTTTGTTTGACTCACCCATTTGATGACAAATTCGCAACCACTGAACACTCAGTCTGCTAGTTAAAATCATTATTAAATTCAAATGTGTGGAACATAGTTGAATTAAAGAAGTGATGACGTGTCCAAGGGCAAAAAACTATGGAAAAACATCAATGAATCCTATGACTGAGTCATATCTTGGTTACTTTTCTGAGTTGATTGATAAATATCAGGGTGAAGAACTCTGTGAAGCCCAAGAAAAAAGGCTTCAGCATCAAGTAACCTTGTCCTAACAACCAATGCTTAAGGATAGTATGATTTTAAACAAGTTGCCCAACAGTCCAGGGCAGGGGTTGGCAAACTTTTGAGACAGAAAAGCCACCAGGGGTCGGCAAACTGCGGCCCGTGAGCCACATGAGGCTTTTTGGGTACGTACGTGTGGCTCTGAAGCAAAATTGAAAGTGAAAATAAAACTATCATAGTTTCATTGATAATATGACCTTAAATTTTCCTTATTTGCAAAAATATATTCGTGGCTCTCGAATAATTTTTAAATTGTTGTGAGGGACAGGATTGGCTCTTCCAAGGGTCGGCAAACTTTTAGGACGGAACGTACCCAAAGAGCCGCATGTGGCTCGTCGTGAGCTGCAGTTTGCCGACCCCTGGTTCAGAGCATCCACATCTATGGTGGTGAAACGGAGGTAAAGGTACCTTTTTCTTAGAGTTGTTGTGAAGAGTAAGTGAAAGAATGGGGTGAAATCCAGAATCTGACGCAGGTAGAACATAGACACTCAGCATATTGTAACAAGACTATGGCTCAGAACCGAGGGCCAACTGGTACACCATTGGTTCCCTGAGTTTTGCAATGCAGCTAGCTTCACGTTTAACATGTGCCCAAGTAGAACAGGTGTGCTAGGAAAATCACAGGTGCTTGAGGAAAAAGAAAGTGAACGTTGAAAAATAACTTCACTTTGAGTTGTGATCGGCACTAGGGTTATTTCCCAGATAGTTCCCATTTTTACCTACCTTGGAACGCATGGTAGAATTTCATTGCTTGAACACCCTGGCATTGACTAGAGCTAAGTGATGAGTTCTGTCCTTTGAATTGTCAGCAAAAGTGATGCAAGTGAGTGGCACATCCTCGCTGGAGATTTTAATTGCCCGTGAAAGGTTCGCCAGAGCCCTCTCGCAGCACGGCAACTACCAGCGCTGTTCTCAATGACAACCGCTCCGTCAGCCTGAATTCCAGATTAACTAGACTAGGTAACGTTCTCATGCTGACTTGTGGTGGGTGTACAGTGAGAGCAGGCAATGAAACGTGTTCCTTTTCTGAAGCTACTGAGATTTGGGGAATGCTTGTTACTACAGTCTCATCTGGCCCATCCTGACTGATGTTCAGTCTACATCAGATTTCAGCCAATTGATTTTCTGTAATTCAATTAAACTAAGCTCATGTTTTTGTTTTAGGGGGACGTTTTTATGGTTACCCTTGAATCATTTCAGATTCAATGATGAGCATTTTATATATAAATGTGATCCTCTTATTCCAGATTGTTTTATACCACAGCACAGATGAGAAGACAACAGAAACGCAGCCAAGTCCCTGTCCCCTCGAGGAGATGTCCTCCTGCCTACTGCTCTTCTTAAACATTTCTGTCACTTTGGGCTTCTGTGACCAGCCAAGCTCATCCCCTGAGCCTTTGCGTTTGCTGATCCGTCTACCTGAAACGTGCCATCTTCAGACATTGAAATAGGCGGCTTCATCTCGCTATTCAACGTCTATACATAGTTTGCCTCCTCGGATAAGTCCTCCCTGATAAACCCAGGCACTTTCATTTCACCCTGTTTTTTTATTCCCTTTAGAGCACTTAGTACTTAGGGCATCTGTGTTATTTAGATACGTGTTTGCTGGTTCGTTATCTGTGCTCCCTTCTGAACAAGACACCTCGTTTGTCTTTCTTGTTCACTGCCAGAAAAATAGCCAGTGCCTAGAACAGGACGACAGACAGAAGATGATCCATCAATATTTAGTTAATAAATGAAAATGAGACCAGGAGACACATTTTCTTTCCTGTTATTGCTGAAGGGTATATCCCTATGCCCCCTCCTACGCCCCAGCCCCGGCCCCCAACCTTTGACTGAGGACTTTAGGTATTTTCTATTGGAAACATCAGACCATTTGCGAGATTATTATTTTACTTGAACACTCTGCTCCCCGCCTCGCCTCAGCACCTGAGACAGCAGCAGGAGCTGTATTTTCTGACAAAAATATCCTCTCCTTCCTTTCTCTTTTGATGGTTCTGAAATTTCCTCCTTCCTCAGGAAACATATGTTCTCTTCTCTGCTGATTTCATCTTGACATCATTGGTCACAAAAACTGCCAGGCATTCTGCTGTTTGGGTAATTTCAACTTGGTGAAGTTTGCAACTTTGCTTCAGTTAATCCTCCAATATGCGTGTTTCTGAATAAGTGCTACGTGGTTCTGAGAATACTGGGCTCCCTCTCGCTCTCTTTTGACTGGCAGCTTGCCAGGGATTGCTAATTGCCCCCGACCAAGTTTCTATGGAGGAAAGTAGATAGAAACATTTCACACTGAACTATTTTTTGAAGGGTGAAGCACACCTACACAATGGAACACTTACCATTCAAAGAAGATATTTAATAGTCCCATTGCTTTTAGTTCCATTGCTTATTAAATGGCAACAGGGTAATTACATTTGGATGAGTTGACCCCCTGGGAATGCATGGAGCCAGTCACCTCAGGATATCGGTGGCACAGGTGATGGCATGCCAGACCAGTGAGGTCTAGTCATCAGGCCTCTATCTTCAGGTGAGGCTCTGGCACTCTTCAGTAGCCATTTGCCTGTTTCTTCTCTTTCCTTGGGGAAGTCGAGTGGCACACTGAAACTCAGCCTAGACACCCCACCCTGCAAAGTCATTAATTTCATTCTATAGAGAATATTCCATGCTCTGGACAGAGTGGCAAAGGGTGGTTCCCACTTGCAAAGTTAATGCTACACATTTGTACAGCAGTGTCTAATTTGATTTACGGTAATGTACACACATGTTCTTATTGCAAAGCTATTGAAGTTCCTGTTTACCAAGGACTTTCCAAAATCAATTCTGTTGCCTTCTCAGGCCAATTGTATAAATTATTTGTGTGTGTGTGATGTGATAAACATAAAATAATGAGACAGGGTCCTTTTAGAAAATAAAATATAATAATGATGATAGTTTTAAAAGGTTTTTCTCAATGCCAGGCACTATGCTAAGTGCTTTATCTATGATATATTTTATCACTTAATTCTCACAATCACCCTATGCAGAAAGCACCATTTTAAAAATGAAACTGAGTCATCAAGGATTAAGTAGTAGATTCAAGGTCATACTGCTGATGAGGACCTAACTATGGACCTAGGTAGTCTTGCTAGAACCAAAGCTTTTAATCAGGATTTTAAACCCAGGAGAGGTCATAAAGTATGTAAAATTGTTACCTCCTGGTTGTATTGCCTTTAACTCTATAACCAAGCAGTTTTCCTTACTGTTATTACAATCATTATTATTTGAAACTGTGCACCTTTCAATTGAAGGGATGTGTCAGATTCCTGAATCACCCTCTAATGTTGAAGGTCATACTATCGGTTGGCTTCCTGGGAAACCCGGACTCTCGAAAACTCTCTCTGTGTGTGTGTGTGTGTGTGTGTGTGTTTTCCAGAAGCGAGATCATTGCTTTTACAAATTTCTCCAAGGAGTCCATGACCCAGAAAAAAAATCACAGCAGATAATATCTGAGTTTTTAATTCTTTCAGGTTAGTTTTTATTTACATGGTCAAGAACTGTTTCCTAACAGCGATCAAAGCACTGGGCAGGGGGCTGAATCAGACATGGTCTTCCCAGGAGTCTGACCCCACAGTTATGATGGTTCCTTCTGATGCTGGGGTTCTGAGAGCCTCCAGGCCACTCCTACTACACCAGCCTGTGGTTGCCTATCCTTATCCAACTTGCCCGGAGTCATGGCCACAAGTTCAGCACATCCATCACTGTTTTTAAACGAGTCCCTATATATTAATTCTTATCTCCTCATTTGTATCAGGCATTCTTTTTTTTTTCTTTTAAAGATTTTATAGGGGAATTGGGGGAGAGGAACAGCGTTGGGGAATCGGGGAAGGGGAACAGAGAAGTTGCTGTCCTTTTTTTCTTCAGTCTAGTTGTAGAGGACGTCACTTCACTGGCCCATGTTGGTATTATC
>NW_017731811.1:983047-987376 GCF_001890085.2 Hipposideros armiger | reverse complement strand
CAAATCCTAATCAACGTGCCACTCGGCTGGCCCTGTATCAGTCATTCTTTATAAGGCAGGGATGGTGCTTTCCACATTTCTGGCGTGTCTACTCAGCATTTCGTCTGAGGGTGGGCACAGATCAATTGCTCAGTGGATGTTTTTTGAGCATTCTTCAATAAGCCTGGTGCTTAGAGAAGAGATTCTGGAATCTTCTCTGGTGGTGAAGCACACTTACACGGTGAAACGCTTGCCATGCAAAGAAGATATTTAGTAGCCCCTACTAGTGGATTTGACCCCCCACAGCTCCACTTACCAGCTGTGTTACCTTAAGTAACTCGCTTTACCCATCAAGCCTTCATTTATCTCACCTGGAAAAAGGAAAGCCAGTCTCTCTCTGTGAAGATTGTGTGACAGAGATCACGTATGTCAAGCGTCTGTCACAGAGGAAGCTTTTCTTTCTGAGCAGTCTCAGCATCCAGTGGTTCAACCAAGTCAAGAGGCACGAGGGTGTGTTTCTCTCCCAGCGGCCCCCAAAAGGTCCCTTTTCTGCCCTGAGCTGGAGTCAGAGAGTGGCTTTCCCCCAAGTCTTCCCATCTCTATCATCTGCACAGCCAACTGTTCTCTGACTGTGAGCTCGCCGCTTGCAACCCCGTTAAGCAGGTGTAGCTGACGCCTGCCTCCTCTCTGCTTTGCATGCGGAATCTGATTGTGTTTGACAGGTTGCTCACGATGGAGGAAAAAAAAAACATGAATTGGATTAAATGCTCTTTGTTTAGACCTTATTAGCCAAAGAGGCTGCTGCATAATTAATTGGAGAATAAGCTATAATCTCACACTGAAGCAGGCTCAACCCCGGAAGCACAGCCTGGCTGGCGTGTAGCATGATGAGGGTGGGGTGTACTCCTAATTTACTGGTGGTCTTTGATGAAGAAATGGGCATAGAAAAGAGGGAAGGGGACCATAAAGATGTCCTTTTGGGCCGGCCGAGTGGCGCGATGGTTAAGAGCTGGCTTGGGATGCCAGAGGTCCCTGGTTCGGATCCCACATATGAGGGCCAGTGACACTGCCCTCTACAGCTAAGATGCTGAACAACAGCTCAACCTGGATCTGGGCTGCCGTGAGTCACCGGCGACGGTGTAGGCTGCAGCCCCTGATGCAGTGGGTTGCCGTGGGCTACCGTGTGTAGCCAGCAGCCAGCGTGAGCGGCTGTCCAGAAGCTGGCGGCTGATCTGCCTCTCCCGGGAAGAGCGCAATGATGGTGCCAACTTGGGCCAATGAAGCAACGTCCTCCACAACTAGAATGAAGAACAAAAGGACAGCAACTTGTCTGTTCCCCTTCCCCCAATCCCCTAGCACTGTTCCCATCCCCCCAATTCCCCAATAAAAATCTTAAAAAAAAAAAAAAAAGATGTCCTTTCTACACAGACCTTCAGCCATCCACTTGACATTTAACAAGCCAGATCACCTTGGCAGTTTCCTCATTTGGGATAAATATAGGGCTGTGATGATTAAATAAAATAAAACGTTGAAAAAGTTTAGCACAACACTTTGCATGGGGGTGAGCACTCAATATATGTTAGCTAATAGAAAGAACAATAACAATTATATTTATTAACATAATAACATAATTTATTAATATATAATAATTACTATTTTGCCATCATAATAATTATTATTCTTGAATTTTAGAAGGTACAGAGAAGCCCCAGAGGGCCAACCCGTCTCAAATTGAGTTTCTGAGATTGCCCTCTGATATTTTTAAATCATAGAATTCTAGAAACTTCTGGAAGCTTCTATTTTCAGCCTCCTATTTTACCTCAGTTAGCTCAAAGAGAAGCAGTGTCTTATCCAGAGAGAAACACATTCAGTGACAGTAGAGAAAGTTTTAAGTGGGCAGGTCTATACATTATTCATGATAATGTGGAGAAGTATCCAGAAACAACACAAACCCCCCCTTCTTTTTAAGATTTTCCTATTAAAAATACAAGTACAAGCAAAGGCACTTATTTATTCACCCATTTGTCCCAGTTTATTGATCTGAACATTTCTTAGTTTAAAACTTTTTTTACTCACAAAAAACAACAACAACAAGACATCTGAACTGAAAACAAGTCCAATTTACCTAATGTGGCTAAGATGGGTAGTCACAACTCCCTCCCTATTTTAAAATATCTCCTCCAGCTCACTTTCTTGATGCCTAAAATTCCTGCTTCTGACAACTGTCCTTCTTCCTTGACCCATGGTAGATAGCCACATATTGCATAAATGAATAAATCCCATATTCTCCTCAGGCCGATGCTATCCACTGCGTCCCCCTACAGTCTCCCTTGGGCCCACGTCTGCATTAGCATAGCTGTATCTGCTTTCTTTTGAATAGTGTTTGCATGGCACATCCTTTCCACGCCTTTATTTTCAACATCGATTTACCCTCACATTTATGGAGTATTTTTGTAATAGAATACATCCCTCTATCTATATTTTCAATTCTGACAATCTTTGTCTTTTAATTGGATTAATTTGTCTATTTACATTTAACATAATTTATAACATAAACCACTATTTTACTATTTTTTTCTCTCTCTTATTGTTTTATCTCTTTTCTTTTACTTCACTTCTATTGGGATATTTTTGATATGCATGCCCCCTTCTACTGATATAGCAATCATGCATAATTTTGCTATTCATTTAATAGTTGGAGATTACAGCATGCATCCTTGACAGCAGTGTATGAGATACCACTTTTACTCCTTTCCTGATAGTAGAGCCTCACATTACAACCCTAAGTCCATGTACTTCTTGCCTTTTGTTATATCATTGTCATACATTTTAATTCTACATATATTTGAAATCACATAAGACAGTGTTATTTTTCTTTACAGTCAATAGATACACATTTTATACATATATCTATTCTAATACATTCAAGTTTTTCCATTGTTCTTCATTCCTTTCTGCATTTCCATGCTTCCATCTAGAATAATTTTTCCTGAACCTGAAGAACTCTAATTTTTAAGTATTTCTTTTAGTGTAGGTCAGCTATAAATTATCACGGGTTTTGCTTTCTTGGAAATGTCCTTCTTTGGCCTTCACATTTGAAGCATATTTTTGCTGTATAGAATTCTAAGTTGGCAGTTACTTTTATTCAGTGATTGTATTCTAGTTTTCATCTTCTGAGAATCTGCTGTCACACTTATTACAATTTCTCTGAATATATATATATATATTTTTTCTCAGTCTGCTTTTAAGATTGTCTGTCTTTGGTTTTCAACAGTTTTACTATAATGTGACTCAGTGTGGTTTTCTTTGTAGATATCTTACCTGAGCTTGCAGTACTCCTTGAATCCGTGGGTTGATGTCTTTCATCAGTTTTAGAAAATTGTCGGTCATTGTTTCTTCAGATATTTCTTCTGTCCCTTTCTGTCTGTCATCCAATTCTGATAGTCTGGATACATGCATGTTAGATCAAAATGCTGTGTCCCAGTTATTTACAATAGCCAAGATATGGAAGCAACCTGAGTGCCCATCATAGATGATTATTGAATAAAGAAGAGGTGGTACATTTATACAATGGGGTATTACTTGGTCATAAAAAAAGAATAAAATCTTTTCATTTGTGACAACATGGATAGACCTAGAGGATATGATGCTAACTGAAATAAGTCAGACAAAGACAAATACCATATGATTTCATGTATATATGGAATATAAAAAACAATAATATAAATGAACAAACAAAACAGAGACAGATTGATAGATATAGAGAGCAAACAGATGGTTGCTAGATGGGAGGGCAGGATAGGAGTCTGAGTGAAAAAGGTGAAGGGATTAAGAAGTACAAGTTGGTAGTTACAAAATATTCATGCAGATGTAAAGTACAGCATAGGGAATGTAGTAAAAAATATTGTAATAACTATATATGGTGTCAGGTGGGTACCAGGTTTAATGGGGGATCACTTTGTAAATGATATAAATGTCTAAGCACTATGCTGTACACCTGAACCTAATATAAAATAATATTGAATGTTAAGTGTCATTGAAAATATATATAAATAAATAACTATGATCAGGGGAAAAAAGTACCGTGTCTCATGTGCCACTTTCCTTTTTTCTCTCTCTGAGCTTCTGCCTGGATGCTTTACTGATTTATCTTCTAGTTCATTACAGCTCTCTTCATATATGACTGCTGTGTGAGCTAATCACTATTGCAATGCGAATTTCATCGTTTCCCAGTCTAGGGTTTTCCTTAGTTTCTCTGTATTTGAGTTATCTTTCTAGGTTTTCTATCTTGTCTGTCATTCTTTGATTATTACAGTGGTTTTTCAGTCCATGTTTGATGTGCTCTCCAGT
>NW_017731811.1:968584-980662 GCF_001890085.2 Hipposideros armiger | reverse complement strand
CTTGCTTTTCACTCTTTACACTACCTATCCTAGAGGGACAAGCTCCTGTCAGACCCATTTCCCGTCTCCCCACCATGCACTCTGACCTCTGACCCCCCAGCCTATTCACTCTGTCCTAAACACACGAGGCACGTCTCTCTGTTTCCTCTGCCCTGGGCAACGTTCTCAGCTCTTCCTCTGAACTCCTGCTCACCCAGCCTTCGTCACTGCCTCCATCCCCCTAGTTGCAAATATACTTATTTCTTCCTCTGGGTTTCTTTAGTCCTTATCTTTAGCACCTCTCAGGTCATCTAGGTCTGAACTATAACCCTCTCCCTGAAGCCTGCAACGTTCTACCTGGACAAAGACTAACTCTCACTTATTGTCACAGAAGGAGCCCAGGATGGTGCTCACCCAGCCCACAGCAGGTGCCAATGAATGTTTCAGAATGAATGAGTTTCATAAACGCCCCCAAATGAAAACAGCGCAAATGCACATCAACCGATGAACGGATAAATAAAACATGGTGCATCCATACAGCGGCATGTTAGTTGGCAATAAAAAGAAATGAACTACTGAATACATACTGCAGTAACGATGAACCTTGAAACCTTCTAGGTTTTTATCATGAACCCTGATGCTAAGAGAAAAGAACCATTCACAAAGGACCACGTATTCTATGATTTCATATCTCCGAAATGTCCAGAGTAGGGAAATCCATAGGGATACACAGTAGAGACCGGTGGGTAGCTAGCGCTGGGGAGGACGAGGAGGTGGGGCAGGGCAGGGGGAGTGGTGACAGCTAAGGGATGTGGAGTTCCTTTTCAGGAGGTGACAACGTTCGAAAAGTTGATGATGGTGATGGATGTACCACTCTGTAAATACACTAAAAGCCATGGAATCGTACACTTTGAATGGGTGAATTGTTTAAAGCTGTTTTAAAAAAAATGAAAAGGGCAAAGAATGAGAGTGAAGAGTGAATCTTGAAGCAGGTTACAGGTTCACGAGGCAGCTGAGCTGGCAAAAAACCCTCTCTCATCCAACTCCCTAAATTACTGAGTTATTTATATAACAAGGAGCATCACGTTTATTATGCTCGGTCCTGGGGATGAAGAAGTGAATAAAACAGAAATCTTCTGTACCGTCGCAGAGCTAACTGCTTAGGATGATTGCCTGATAGTTAACAAACTATTATCCAAAGAAGTATATTATTATTTTTGTTGTTGATAGTATTGCAGTTGTGTTAAAAGATAGAAAGGGGAAAAAAATCCGAAGTATAGAGAGAATAAGGATATGGCTTGCCCAATCCGAACAGGACACCCAAGGTCGGGTAATTTTCATGCCTAGTTCCACCCTCGCGTCTGGATACTTTCTAACACTGCCTGGCCCCTCTGCCTCACAAACTAACTGAGCTTTTGATGAAAGAATGCGGAGCCAGGAGGCGTCCCCTGAGGCTGGGATGGACAGCCCTACCAGGGGCGCTGAGGGGGCCATGCCTACCGTTCTTCAATACAAACCTTCACGTCCAACTTCCTGTGCCTGGCAACGTGGATAGATAGCTTTAATTACACCAGTCCTTGAGGACACTTCCAGGCCTTCGCTGATGCATTTAATTTCCTTCTGCTGCGGGGCCCCTGATGCCAGCTGATGTAAGTCAACAGATTTCCCTGGGAGGGATTTTGAAAACCAAACCTCCAGTTTTGCTGACACTGCAAGAATGGTCTGAGCTGGGCCCAGGTTGCCTCCTTTCTTAGAGCCAGGAGCTCAGGAAAATCTCATCAGCCAGGCTTGGGCTGAAACCCCCATATTCCAAACTGTCTCCAGGATAAGAGTCCAAATTCCTACTGTTGCATACACAGCCCTTTGACTCCGGCCCTCCGCCCCTCCCGCCAGCCACACCCCTCAGGGTCCTACCTAGCACTAGCGCGTCCTTACCTGACACTACACACTGCACTTAGCCCTGTGCATGAATTATCTCATCTCATCCTCCCAGCAACCCTCCGAGGCTGAGAATCTTCTTATCTCCATTCGACAGATGAAAAAAAAGCCGGGGTTGAAAAAACTTCCCCAAGTCTTACAGCTAAGGAGAGGGGTAACATCAGGATTGCGACCCAGGCAGTCCGACTGCGATTTTAATCACGCCTCCATTTCGCATGAGCAATACCAAATTACTTGCAGTTCCCCCGTGTGCAGTTCGCTCATGCCTCTGGGCAGGAACGGATCTGTTTCTTTGTAGGGCTGGAAGCTTATACAGTTTCGGAGACCCTCTTTTAAGAAAGGAAAAAAGTACCAATAAAAATTTAGCTATTAAAGGGGATACTTATTTTGAATAATAAAGGGTACCAAATTGCAAATGTTTAAATGCTGAAAAACACTACCAAGTTTTAAGAATCTAGAAAATCACTGTTTCTATAATCTTTCAGACACGCAGGTCCGTAATACGGTTCTCTTACATTTTTTTTGTTTGTATTTATCAATCGCTTCTTCATATGCCCCAGATTTTGTGATGTCAGTTTTTACAAAGAGAATGGGAAGAGAATTCAGCCTTTCCCTCCCTCCCCCCCAAGGGCTGAGGTGGTAAACTGAGTCCTGAGCCCAGCTGCTATTTTTGTAAATAAAGTTTTATTGAAATGCATACATGCTTATTTACCTATTGTCTATGGCCGCTTTCTTGCTATAAGGAGACAGAGTTGAGTGCTTGTAATAGAGAAGGTGTGACTGGAAGTCTAAAATACGCACTCTCTGCCTCTTTTACATAATAATTTTGCCAACTGTGCGCTAGCAGGGGTCGGCAAACTTTTGAGCTGACAGAGCCGCCAGGGGTCGGCAAACTGCAGCACGGGAGCCACCTGCGGCTCTTTGGGTACAGACATGTGGCTCTGAAGTAAAATCGAAAATGAAAATAAAACGATCATAGTTTCATTTATAAAATGTTTAAAGGATATTATTCACGTGATGCTGATGATGTAAAAATATATTTATGGCTCTGGAATAATTTTTAAGTTGTTGTGAGGGGCAGGATTGGCTGTTCCAGAGGTTGGCAAACTTTTGAGACGGATCGTACTCAAAGAGCCGCATGTGGCTCGCGAGACGCAGTTTGCCGACCGCTGTTCTAGGGCCATGGTGTCTAAAGGGGAACCTTTAAGAAGGGTGCCCTGAACCTTTAAGAAGGGTGAACCTTTAAGATTCTCTCATGTCTTCCCCCAGAAATTATTCTCTGAGCCCACCAGACCAGTCCACACCAAGGGCTACTCCTGTGCGCTCCTGCAATCTCATTTAAACCCCCTTTCAGTTATGATGGGGAAAAATCATTTCTCTAAGCTTCCCTCCGTTGGGAAGATGATGGTGTGGTTTGACCAGGGTTGAGTTTCCCCAAACTAAGGGGGGGTCCACACCCATTTGAAAAGACTGACAGACACTGTTGGCTGCCTACCTCATATCCAGTCTCCTTTTCTTACTTAATAGCAGATTCTATTGATTCTATTCAGAGCATTATTATGTCAAGTTCCAAGATTACATTTTTCAGCCTCATTTATAGTCCTGGTCAATGAGATATAAATGGAAGTGTCGTGTGGCATTTTGAAAAAAGTTACTACGAAGACCTTCCCGGGCTTGGGTGTCATCACCACCCTTCCGCTTTTGGGCTTCTTGTAATACGGATGCAATGGCTGAAACCCCAGCAGCTATCTTGGACTATGAGGAGAATTTGGGGATAGATATCAGCGTTAAGGTTAGCAAAATAGAAACGTAAAAAGTAGTCTATTTCCAGGCTGACCCTGTGGAGCTACCATAAGAGCCCCGAACTATCTACCTTCAGACTACTCTTATGTTAAAAAATAAATCCTTGTGTGTTTAAGCCATTGTAAGTGACTCTTTGCTCCTAGTAGCCAAAAGCGATTTCTTAGGGAGACTTAGAAAAATGGAGACTATTATAACTAGATAATGTAGGATTACCCATAGCCACTAAATATCTGATAAGAATTAATCATTTTATTTTTCAAGTGGGCTGGCTACAAATACCAAATTTCTATAAGTGTCTTAGCTTCCAAGCTCCTTTATGTAATAATTATTGACTTCTTGTTTATAAGCAGGCCTGAAAGTAATGTCTCTTTTTAGCTTTCTGATGACTTTCTTTTTCTGTTTTAATTAAAACAATGCCACAGACAAACTTTTGAAGCTAAAGACACTTTAATGGATATGATCTGTCTGCCTTTCTTTTTCTGACTATATTCATTATAGGCAAATCAATGAAAATTGATAAAATCGTGATGGAAAAAAGGAATGTATTTGTATTCATTACAGGGGATTGGAGATAATAATAAAATGAAATGTTGTTATAGTGAGATATAAACCCAACCTACGGAATTGTTCAATATGAGAATAGCTAGATACATTTCATTACGATGATAGGGAGAAGCTCAGAAGCGGAAGCCAATAATTTTAAAAGTCTTGAGCACAGGGTTATGCTGACTATACAGTTCAATACGTTAATTGACAATAAATCCTGCTTGCCTCTAAACGGCATTTGACTAGTCATTTTCAAGATGGACATGATTTTTTATGATGCGGAACTTTTAATTTACAGGGATGATAAAAATAGATTTACTTTCAGCCACTTGTATTTGATTTAATTACCTAATCAACTATAAATCGTCTACTATTGAAAAAGTAGTTTAACATAGATGATATTTGGCTGTCATATTTTGGGGTTACTGCGAGGGAGAGTTTGGTAAGTGGAAAGGAAAGAGGGAACGGCAGGGTAAACCTTCTACACTTTTTTCCAAAGTCTGGAAGAACTCAGCAGCGTTGAAATTAGATGGTTTGGCTCCACCTCCAAAAACATTCAGTTGGCATTTTACCTGTTTATTTATTAACCAGTACCTTGCAGGGTTGTGATGGTGTGTCATTATAGAGGAGAAAATTGAAACTTTATTATTTTTAGCATTTTTCCAGCTCTTATATGCTATTGTCGCCGGAGAGCAGGCTCCTCTCAGCATGGTATCCAGGTTCTTGGCATCTCGAGCAAAGAATTGAATGAGACACAGAAGTAAAATGGTGAAAGAGCAGTTTATTAGAAGAGATAGTACACTTCTAAGAAATAGAAGCGGGCCTGAGCAGGAGAGAATGGCTCAGTGGCCATTATTAGAAGAGAAAGTACACTCCAAAGAGTTTGGAGCGGGCCGAGCAAAAGAAACTCAAAAGGCCCTAACTGGCCAGGACTTGCAATTTTTACCCCTTTTTCTCTAGAAGGGGCTGTTTCTCTCTGGGTGTGGGACCACTTGATTGACACCTGTGATTGACAACTGGCTATCACCTCATCTTCTTAGACTGCGTATATGTGGGTGACTGGTTTAATTCAGTGGGGTGCTTTGTACCCATTTGTTTTCCAGCAGGGGTAGATAATTACTATGAAAATGGGAAGTTTTGGGTGGAGAGGGGAGGTCTTTTGGGCGGTCGCATTCTGTGGGTTGTGTTGGACGTGCAGGAATGCAGGGGCCCAATGCCTACCTCTAACTGCCTGCCTTGTTTTTCCTTTGAGAGACGTGATCCCCATAAAATCTCTATGGGAAGTAGAGGGACAGGAGGTCTTTTCTTCTGTATCTGCTTCCTGCTGGGCAGGGGCTTAGAGGTGTCTCTGTCTATTGGGAGATTCACAGAACTGTCACCCTGTCTGACCTCAAATGAGAGGAAGGGGTCTCAAGATCCGCCTGGAAGACCGCGCTGGCTTCTTTGGTTGCAGTCTTGCTGGAGTATCATCTGTATCCCTAAGGCCCCTGAATGAGGAAAAATAGATTTTAATGAATAAATCCGTTAGCTCTTACGGAGTCTGTGGCCATTCAACCAGTCACTCAGGTGGAGTCAGTTGTCCAGGAGCTGGGCCCAGAATGGGTTTGGAAAGAGTCATTAGGCTTCAATGATTATAATCAACAAGTATCCTGGCCTGGGGAAATGTTAAACCCTATTTAGTCTCTGGGATGAAATTATCCAAGAGTTAGGTCTGGAATGGCTTGGGGGATATTGGGCAGTCACAGGGTTTTAAGTAGTTATCTGAAGCAAGGGTAGGAGATTTCTATGATTCAGATTAAAAGCAATTTATTGTGTATGAGTAAGAGACTGCTTTACAAAACAATCAAGAAGCAGGGGGATAAGAGAATTCTATGATTCAGGCTAGGAGCAATCTTTAGTCCAGGATTCAGAAACTGATTAGAAGAGTAATCAAAACCAGGAGCTAAGGAACTAAGAAACTAGGGAGAAGGGGACTTAACATTTCTATAGGAAAGAAAACTTAAAAGTTTTTCAGTGTGGGGGGGTTCTCGCTTGGCCCATAACTCTATCATATTGCCTCTAGTGACAAGTTTGGTGTGAATCTAAGATAGTAGTTAAAATTAACTATGGAAGGACTGGCTGAGTGGCTCAGTTGGTAAGAGCGCAAGCTCAGTTGGTAACCGGGTTGCCAGTTCAATTCCCACATGCACCAGTAAGCTGTGCCTGCTACTGCTAAGATTGTGAACAACAGCTCGACCTGGAGCTGGGATGCTGTGAGTGACTGGTGATGGTGTAGGCTGCAGTGGGCTGCAGTGGGCTGCCGTGAGCTACCGTGAGTGGCCGGCAGCCAGCCCGAGCTGCCGTGAGCCACCATGAGCAGCCATCCAACAGCCGGCAACTAACTGCCTCAGCCGAGAAACGCAATGATCATAATACCAACATGGGCCAGTGAAGCGGCGTCCTCTACAACTAGACTGAAGAACAAAAGGACAACAACTTGGCAGTTCCCCTCCCCCAATTCCCCAATAAAATCTTAAAAAAAAAATTAACTCTGGAAAATAAAGGCTCAGCTCAGCAGAAGCTCTATATTAAATGCCTGATTGATAGGTGATGGTTATGTGTGATTAAAGAAGAAAGGCGTGGTTTTCTGAAATAATTGGAGGTTTTGAAACCCCAGTGTCAGAACATCTGCTAGAATGTCTCTCTCCCGACTTGGTCAGACAGCACAGACACTCCCCTTTTCTATTTGCCTCTCCAGGAAATCAAAGTCCGCAGCCCTTTTTATGACCATATGCTAATTACTAGCCACTTACTTCTAAAAGGCAAATCTCACTTTGTCACTTGGATGCTCAGAATTCTTCAGTGGCTTCCCATCATGCTCAGGATAAAGTCTAAACTTTTCTGCAAAGCATCTCCTTAACACTTCAGACTCTTGTCAGTATTCCCCAATATGTGTGTATGTTACAGACATTCTTGGTCTTGCATTTTCTGCAAAATTATGATTAACTGGATGGATAATGGATGGGTGGATGGATAGATAGATGGATAAGTGGATGGCTAGCTCACTGGATGCATAAGTAGATAAATGGATGTAAAGACTAAATGGATGGAGGGGACAGCTGAGTGGCTTAGTTGATTAAGAAATGGCTTGGGAGCTGTGAGCTCTGAGCAACAGGGCCACCGGTTTGATTCCCACGTGGGGGCCAGGGATGCTGCGCCCTCTACAGCTAAGATTGTGAGCAACAGCTCCACCTGGAGCTGGGCTGCCATGAGTGGCTGGCAATGACATGGGCTGCCGTGAGCCACTGTGAGTGGCCGGCAGCCAGCATGAGTGGCCGGCAGCTGGTGGGAGCCGCCATGAGCGGCCATCCAATGGCCAGCAACTGACTGCCTCAGCCGGGAAGAGCGCAATGATAATTCCAACATGGACCAGTGAAGCAACATCCTCCACAACTAGACTGAAGAACAAAAGGACAGCAACTTGTTTGTTCCCCTTCCCTAATTCCCCAATAAAATCTTTAAAAAGAAACAAAAAAACAATGTAAAAAAAAGAAGAAATGGATGGAAGAGTGGATAGATAGATTGATGAATACATTAATTAATGAATTGATTTTCCCTCTCATTCCTAGAGGTATTTAGCCTTAGTTCCTAAACATCTTCCCTCGCTCTAACACATTCTTCTCCATTCTATACCTCAGACATGTCAGTGTGTCCGAATCATATTTACTTGCCAAGTACTAAGGTGTTATGCCCGTTGGTGAAGTTTAACCTTATTCATGGTTCTAACCTGCCATCTTGGTTTAGTCTCTGAGGGCCTTGAGGTTTTGGTGGTAGACATCATTTTCCCTGAATCATGCTACACTTAATTACCTCTCTCTGACAACCAGGCACAAGTCTTAGCTTTTTTCTATTCCCAAACATCTATGATCATTGGTGTCAACCCTTAACCCTCTTAACTAGAGATAGCCATAATTCTTGTCTCACCTGAAGGGCCAAGACGAGTGATCCATTCTGAGTTGAGTTGGTCAATAGATTTTCAACTTCTAACATGAGACTTTCCCCAGGTTTATTTCCCCCAAGCTTCATATTAGTTTTGCAATAACACAAATGCCTTATGCAAAAAAAAGTTAATAATTTTCAAGGCTGTATAATGGATAAAATGTGTTCATTATTCTATTCCATTTGCATGGACACATGAAATTTATTCTTTTATCTGATTGAGCTCTATCTATTAAAATGAACATAGAAGTGAAACATATCTAAAATATATGTGTGTGTTTATGTCTATTGAAGGGAAGATATAATAGCCAATTATATTTCAATACAACAACATTATCCAAAACAGGAGTTATTTTCATTTCTATATACCCTAATCTAGTCCAATGGCATGGACCCAAATTTTCACAGAATGGCATTAATATTGCCCAGGTCATTTTGTGTCCTGTCTGTTCATTTCATAGTTGATCAAAAATAGGTTCCATATTTGCACACAGGTTTCATAATGATGATCTTTAATATCTGCAAAATATCCTGTCCTGTTGATGGGACTTCATTTAGTTTATCATTCCCCTATGGATGGACATTTTTATTATTTTTATATTTTTGTTTTCATTGGAGATAATGTTGCAAAGACTAATAAAAGATGTTGAATATAGAAAGTCTGATTAAAATTTCTCTTCAATTTTTCCCTTCTCCAAAGAATATCTGATTATCTCACAGCTCACTATGGCGTTAATTTCTATTTTTCATTTTCTTTTTTCAGTTTTCATATCTATTGATCACCTCTCTTAATATTTTATAATCCCCTTTTTCTCTAGCTTTAACCTTAAGAAACACATTAAATGCTGTTTGCACAATAACACAGATTTGGACTCAAACCAACCTGAATTTAAATGCTCTATCCACCACTTAATAGCTGTGAGAACTCAGAGTGGTGATTAAATATTTTCAGCTTTCAATGTTCTCATCTGCAAAATGAGAACAATATCTACATTATAAGTTTATTGTAGAGAAAACTTCAAGAAACTTTTATCATTATTCTTAATATTTTTATGATG
The DNA here is from genome assembly GCF_001890085.2 of Hipposideros armiger. Taxonomy (NCBI): domain Eukaryota; kingdom Metazoa; phylum Chordata; class Mammalia; order Chiroptera; family Hipposideridae; genus Hipposideros; species Hipposideros armiger. The sequence goes on along the minus strand of NW_017731811.1, from coordinate 971,360 downwards.
TTGTCTGAATAGGTTTAAAAGGTTGAACTCAGAGAGCAAGGTGAGGGCTGAACATTGTAGTGGAGAATTTTCTCCCTTCCTTCCTTCCTTCCTTCCTTCCTTCACTCCTTTTTTCTTTCCTTCCTTCCTTTCTTTCTTTCAGTTCGGTTTATTTGTCTACTTGTTTTCTTCCTCCTTTCCATTTACATAACCATCCAGAACACTGGGCTGGCAATAGAACAATTATAGGGTGTCTCTACCTAATGGTTCATAGTAATCTTTCTCTGAGATTTCGCCCCATGTTATTACGTAATATTCATAAAAAATAAAGTTTGGAATTAAACGGTAGCCGTTTGTCCCCAAAGAATGGGTAGTTCACATTTTTCATAACCATGGTGATTCATTGAGAAGGTTTTAAAGTTTCTACTATTAACATTAACTGTTAACATTGTGGTCAACAGCTTTGAGCATAAAATATTTTCTTCAATCAGTATTATTTCCATAGGATGAATTCCTGCCTTTGGAATTGCTGTGTCAGACAATAGAAAACATTTGAAACTTGATTTGTTTTGAAATGTTTTTATATTTTTCTAAAGTTGTGTACTAATTCTTTTATTCCCTGCTAAACCCTCTTAGGTTCAGTAATACGATCCTATAGGGAAGAGGGTCTCAAAGAAACAAACCCGTCTGATTCAGTAATACAAGACTCATGTTCAGGGGCTGTCGTGTGTATTTCTTTTTACATTTTGTCATTTCAGACTCTGTTGGTAGATGAAAGAACCAAATAAGTATCGTTTTCATAGTAAAAAATACTATAACTTATACAACATTTAAGCAAAAACGGAAGTTAACCTGGAGAGTGATGTTATGACGAGAGAAATGAAAAGGACATTTACTTTCCTAAAAACTCCATAGACTGTACTAGAATATAGTTGGTCTTGATCAGCTTTGGTGTAATTTTGTCTTTGTGTGTCTCAAAAATGTCAGCCAAAGAGTTGATGGCTTTCAACTTTTTTCTTAATCAATATTCTGTGGTTAAACTTTTTAGTTCGTGAACATGTTTGCTTGTGGTTGTTATTAAGAAACAGTGGCTTTCCTTTGCTCTTAATAATGGAGTTTTTCTAGAGTAGTATGTCAAAGTGTGGAGATGTCTAAGCTTAGCACTCCCCAAACTTCTTCTCTCTCTCTCTCTCTCTCTCTCTCTCTCTCTCTCTCTCCCTCTCTCTCTGTCTCCGCACCTCTCTCTCCTAACCAGGCAGATGACTCCTCACTTCTATTCCATCAAATGCTCACCTTTGCTAATGAGTAGCTAATGGGTTTTGGCATCCTTGGAGGTGTAAGAGCAAAGAGGCCTGGTGTGCCATGGGGTGGCCTGAGGTACTGTACTGAGCACATGGGATCCCCCAATCCAGCTCTTGAGCCATTTTCTGGTTTCCACAATAGGTTTCTGGAGCATAGAGTGTTTAGAAATACAGCTCTATTTTAAAACCGCTTTATCTGGTTGCATCGTCTCCTCTTGGAATTGATAACATGTTAATTCAGAGTCATAATGGTAACTTCCTCATGAACATCTGATGTTGTGAAATTAACAAAGATGAGAACTCCCCAACAATAGAAACCAAGAAATGAATTATAAAAATGTACTTCAGTCACAATACCAGAGAGAATCCGGTTATGAATTAGTAACAGATGGGAAAGTACTGTTCACTTCCAGTTTTACATAAATGTCTTTAATGCTTGTTCTGATCATAAGTTTTTATTTCTTCCAGACCTTCATTATGGTTCTAGCAAGATTCGCCATTAAAAAATAATAATAATAAAAAGCTTGGGGTGGGTAGAAGTTATTTCTCTTTCTTCCCTCTCTGTTAAGTAAAAAAAAAACAAAAAAAACAGTAAATAATAATTCAGGTGAATGATAAAACATATCATTTCATTGTTTGCTTTTTGTATCACAATACAAGTGATTATACAGTCCCCGAAACCACTTAGTCAGGGATATTTTTTTTGTTTTGTTTTTACATTAGCATCTATGCTGTGAAAGGGAATTATTAGTTAATGGAGTCTCTATCCCCTTTCTTATCCATACTAATTCCTACTTTCCCACAACCTTAGAAAGTAAAAGTCTTTCGCATCTGCAGCAAAATCGAGATGTAAAAACTGTCTCCATCCACACTGTCCCTTGATATTAGTATCAGGCACAAATACAAGCCCTCTCAGATTTCCCTCCATAGTTTCCTTCTTTGAGAAAGTACCATCCGCCTTCTGGACCAGTCAGCTGCCATCTTTGCTGGTGCTTGGGCCAAACTCCCTGAGTTGGCTGGGGTCAAAGTTGAAGCCCTCGGGTTGGATGACCCTCATTCCCAATACACTGAGCCCTGACCACCCCAGGCCATCCCTGCACTTCTGGTTTTAGATGGAATGCTACACCATGGGGTATGGGGCCCAGTCTCCCGAGGGGTATTCAAGGACAGATGTTATGACCTTGAAGTGTGGAGGGTCAGTTCCCCATACGGAGAAACTTGACCAAAGAGAAGTAGGCATAGAAGGACCTGGGCAAATAAATTTCTCCTCCTTTCTCCATCATGGAGTCTTCTCCTGAGAAAAGTCCATTCTGTGGAGCTACCATGCTTGCTGAGCAGACCTGGTGTGTCTCTCCGTAGCTTGCTATGAAGTGGTGGCCATCGCTGAAATGCAATGCATAGCATCACTTCACATCTTTCCTCGCCTCACTCCCATCTCTCCTTCACCCTCACTGTCCCAGATGTTCAATTCTCAAACAAAGCATCGGCACCTTAAT
>NW_017731811.1:966159-967714 GCF_001890085.2 Hipposideros armiger | reverse complement strand
AGCTGGCAGGAAGGCCTGAAACAAAGTCTTCCTCAGAGCCTCCAGGAGGAACCAATCCTGCTGACACTTGGATTTTGGATTTATGGTCTCCAGAACTACAGGAGAATAAACTTCTGTTGTTTTAAGTCACCCTGTATGTGGTTCTTTGTTAGAGCAACCTTGGGAAACTTAATGAAAAGAGGACAAAAATTTTTAGTTAGCTTTTTTCTGAGGGGAGAAGGACTGCGCTTGACTTGACTCATGCCGCCTCTAGATCTGGGGAAATACTCACTACTGACATCCCTCAGATCCCTTTTCAAATATGTATTTCTCATAAGCAACATTGGTTAATTCACAGACCAAGAAAAGATAAACTCTTTGGTCTGCGACTTCATACATCTCTGGTCTTCGCCCAGCCATGTGCATTTTCCTTCAGCCTGAAAATCTACTTCACTGAGGTTTTTTGCCTGGGCTCCGCAGACCTGTACTTTGAAAGCAGAAGGCATTTTCCAGTCTGGTGAACTCCTATTGATCCTTCAAGATCTAGCTCAAATGTCACCTCTTTCATGATGTCCTCCTGATTTCCCCAATCACTGAGCATATCTCCTCTTGTGTGCTCCTAAAATAACAAATGGTTCTTTTTTTAGGGCACCATTCACTGAAATTGTCAATTTAATTTTCCATCTCTTCCACTAAACTGGCATGGTTCCAGGTGAGTATGTATGATCAGAAGCCCATACATCCCTGTACAAGATACATGGTGAGTCTTGTTTGCAAGGCAGGATTCTTGAGACAAAGCCTAAGAGCAATTCCAAGTTCAGAAATTATGTGCCTCTCGTATCTTTTTCTTCCAAACTAAGCGGCTTACTCCCACAGCCAACCTTCCTTCCTAAAGGCAACACTGTATTTGTGAAAGTGCTTCTAAAAAATGGCGTGATATCGGCACTATTTTAGACAGACTTTCCAAAGAACCGTAACAAGTCTATTTGAATCCTTTATTTGGTATTAACTAGATATTTTATCATAAGTGAGCAGGGAGTTTCTGGTTCACTAGGCTTTTTTGCTTTCTCGAATGCATTTCAACCTTTCCCATAGTTCAAGCCCATATAATCCCCAATCCTTTTTCCTGCAAATTTTTAACTCTTCTACTAGGTTCCTCATAACTCCTCCTGTTAATGTCTCTGAGAATTCACTGTTGGCTTGTCATCTTGAATATGGATATGCTTTGAACTCACGGTGAATTTTCCCTTTTCAGTAGGACTGTAAGAATTTGAGTACTTTAGCTCGTTTTACCCTTAGCCCAAAAACACTCGTTCCGGGATATTTTCTCCTTGGTTCTGAGTGACCGAGGGACGCCTGGTCTGCAACAGTGGGATCCGCTTTAGGTGTATGTTTGGACGAGTTTTCATCTGTGATCCTGGCATAAGTAAGCAAATGTGTTTGATGCCCCTTTTGAATTCCCACAGAAGGACACAGAAAATGTTCACCACAATTTCCTCACACATCTTCTTGCCTCTCCCTTGGCTTCCTTTCTTCTGCCTGTTCACATCGGGCACCGTGTTTCTTTCCCAGCTTC
>NW_017731811.1:954917-965119 GCF_001890085.2 Hipposideros armiger | reverse complement strand
AGAAGTAGGGCCGACTTTAAGTTGAATGCCAAAGGGAGAAGGCAGATGGGAAGACAGGAAACAGAACAGACTATGAGAGGTGGGCAGGCCCAAATTCACCTGCAGAGCTTCTAACATCTGAGTCAAAATCTACGTCTGTTCAGTGATATCGTTTTCTCTAGATCTGCAAAGCAATGGGCCGGAAAAAATGACCATTTTCTGAGCACTTACTCTGCTCAGCACAGTGTTAGGTAATTGGACCCCATAATTTCATTGAATCAGCAAGTGACATGGTGAAGGATCTATTATTGCTCGGTTTCTGAGTAAAGGACACCAAGGCTCAGATGATAGCATCAGAGCATCAAAATTGGAGTTCGAGACCAATGCATCTGATGTAAAAGGCGTTCTTTTTCAGCTGCCAGGTGATCTCTTCTGTTAAAGCCAGGGCTCTAAGCTTCTCACTGGCCACACCTGGTCTCCTATGGGCGCTGCCCCAGGGGAGTCAGCGTCCACCCATGGAAGGAAGAACCCAGGACAAGCTAAGCCCATCTCGCTTTGGTGTCTCCACACGGAGTTCTGTGCGGCTTAGTTCAGTCTCAACCCCTAACGAGATTCCCTCATTACCAAGCAAGGCAGTGGAATAGCTGGAGACCTGTCAACCTTCTAAGCCATCTGCGTCTCCCTGTGATGGGCCGTAAGGGCACAATGACACTCATAGGCGGAAGTACCTTCCGCCTCCCTCATGAGGCTCAATCTTTGGCTAACCTTGTTGAGCCTCTTCTATCACCATTATTGGTCTCTTTTATCGCCCTCACTGGAACTTAAAACTCACTGTAAGAATCGGTCCCGTCAAAGGGCTCCAGAGGGGGCCATTGGAATTTTACGGGACCTTTTCCATCTGCTGAATAACCTTGAGAAGAGTTTAGTTATTGACTTCCTGACCCATCGCTGGGTCTCTCCAGCCACCTGGATTGAGAGTTTGGGTTCTCTGACATCAACTAGCTCCCGAGGCTCTAGCACCATTGTCGATGATGGAAGGAATTGATTTGGAGTTTCTGGTCGACTGTGTTATCATATTGCCATTTAAACATGTCCACGTTTGGAGTGGATGTCCCCACCTCTACCTGCCCTGTGCCTGGCCCTGTCCTCCCTGTAATGCACACACATAGATGACATCCGTATTTGTTCCCTTTCAGAGTCTGAGTAATAGACACATGGTTCCAAGGTCTAGTTCTTAAATCCCTGTTCATCCATTAATCTCCTCTGTGAATCATTCTGGTTTAAGGACACTCTGCTTTAAAAAAATGATTGATAAAATTGTAGATGTGAAGCATTTTCCAGGATGTGGGTTATTCTATAGGGGATACTGGAGAGAAAATTGTAAGTATAAATCTTCACCCTCCCGGGGGTGGCCTCTGGAAACTGTGAGTATGAGACACTTGGCCATGAACCCACCATTTCCAACCCCAGGTGTCAGAGCTGCAAGAGATCTGAGTTTATAAGGAGTGGTTGTGAGCAGCCCAAGGCGTAACTAACGCAAGAAGGACAGGAGACACGGAGCATCCAGCAGACTGTGCTGGCGTGGAACAGCAATGTGAACAGAAGGAAATACGCAAAATGTGGCAAAATTCCTGTAATAGACACCATGACAACGTTTACATTAGTTATACTTATGCTCTTACAACGTCTCCAAGAATGGCTTTCTTGTACCCACTTTACAGATGCAAAACTGGAATCTCATACAGTTTTCTATGTCTTTGGCTTTTCTAGATCCTGGGGGAGAAGCTTGGCTTTTTACTTTCTAGAGGTGGGGAGGTTGGCTTGAGTTTAACCCTTAGTTGACTAGGGTTCAAGCTTGTCAAGACTAATTTGAGTGGTAATTGTGCTCTCAAGACTGTCTGGTCAACTTGATATTAAGCCAGGGAGCACCAAGAGACTATAGTAAATAGACCCTGGAACCAACAGGTCTGGATTTGAATCCTGGCTCTCCCTTTTTGGATGTGACTTTCCTAGTCCAGAAAATGAGAAGTATAGTGTTTAGCCTGTGGAGTTTTATGGGGAAGTCAAAATGCACTAATAGTGTAAAATAGATGCTCAATAAATGTTGGACTCTCCTTCTCACAGCTTAGTGCCAAACATCCCTGGCCTCTCATATAGCAAGCTGTCTCACCCTTTGCCCCATGAACTCCCACAGACAGTTATCCACCCTGTCTTACAGAACCTGGCAATGTCTGCCTTGCGTTATGCATTGAACTAGACCTAGGGCCTGACACATAGTAGGAACTCATCACTGAATGTGTTCGTCAGGGTTGTCCAGAAAAGCAGAACCAATAGGAGATGTATACATAATATATACAGAGGGACAGAGACAAAGAGATTTATCATAAGGAATTGGTTCACATGACTACGGAGGCTGACGAGTCTCAAGATCTTCAGGGTGAGTTAGCAGGCTGGAGACCCAGGAAAAGCTGATATTTCAGTTTGAGCCTGGAAGCTGGAAAAGACCAATGTCCCAGCTGAAACAGTCAAGTAGAACAACAGCCTTTTTGTTCTCTCCACGCCTTTAACTGATTGGATGAGGCCCACCCACATTAGGGAGAGCAACCTGCTTTATTCAATCAACTGACTTCAATGTCAATCTCATCTAAAAACACCCTGGCAGGAACACTCAGAATAATCTTTGAGCAAACATCTGGGCGCTGCATGGCCCAAGTCAAGGGTCCATATAAAATTAGCTGTCACACTGAATAAGCGAGCTTGAGCACACTGAGCCCTGTCAAAAACTTCTCCCAAAACAGGCCTATCTCTCTCCCACTTGTGTGCTTCCCAGGCCACATGAATTGCCCCTGGTGGTCCCCAGCAGCGTTTCCGCAGCCGGTACTCAGCACACAGGATAAAGATCTTAGGAGCACGTTGGAGTTGCTCCAACTCCAGCTCCCCTCGGTTCCCAACCAGCCTTGCTGCACCAGCTCCGGACACCTCCTGTGCCTGATTCTAAGCCCAAGCATCCGATCTCTGCTCCTTTTTCTTTTCCTCTTTTCTAAGGAGCATCCAAACCCCATGCCTTTGCTGCTTAATATTTTCCGCAGAGCTAATCGGGGTTTTAAAGATGCAGCTCAGTACAAGTATAGACATTTCAATAACCTGAGGGCCTCATCTCCTTCTGGTCAGCCCACCCACTTCCCACGAGTCCATAGCCCTCCGTGGGCTGGATTTTTCCACGAGGGCTTAATAAGCAGCATTAGTGGACCACCTCACCAACGCAATAGCTTCATAAGAATCTCTGATATTTATAAAACTGAAAGACACTGTGAATGTGGTAATAAGCAAAGAGCACGCTGTCGGCCTGAGTTTCTCACCCTCAGCGCTGTTGAGCTGTGGGGCTGGGTAATTGTTGTGGGGGCTGCTGGCCTGTACACTGCAGGATGCTTAATAGCATCCCTCGTCTGTGCCTACGAGATGCCTATAGCACCCCCTCCCCGGTTGTGCTGATGGAAACCATCCCCAGACATTGCCCAGTTGTCCCCTGGAGGACACAGTTGCCCCGTTGAGATCCTCTGCTTTATGACACAGATAAATAGCAGCGTCCAGACCTGAGCTCCCTTAATTCTAGAGTCCAGATTGTATTGGGTTGTTGGAAAAGCCATGACGCATTTTTGCAACGAAAAAACATAGAACAAATACGTCATGACTTTTCCGACAACCCAAATACATCACCAGGGTATTGATGGCTGATTCTGGGTCCTTATATATTTAAAGCCCCTCTCCCTTCAGCCTTTTACCCACTAATAGCACTGGCCCCCCTCCCCACTCACGACAAGCCAGTGTGTCTCCAGACATTGCCAGTCGTTCCTGGGGGGACACCGTTGCCCCCGGTTGCGGTGGAGACAATGAACACCCTGCTTCTGGCCTCAAGGGCGACTCAGAATGTCATGACGGAGCCTGCCCTGTAGGAGGCGCTGCGGTGACCTGACATAGGACACCCCCTGTGATCCTCCAAATATCGAGAAGGGAGATGAGACTGAGGCCAGACCGCCCAGCTAAGAAACCGTGGAGCCCGCACTTCCATTTTCTTTCACTCTGCTAGGACGCCTCTCCTGGGTCCTGGAGAAGCCAGCATTATGAAGCAAAACGACAAAGAAAGAAAAGAACAGAATCCGTAAGGGCTGGAAAGGGATCTAGGCTCCCTTCTCTGAGAGGTCTGTGGTTAAGACCATGGAGGGGAGAGAGGTACCCTGTTTTTGTTAGGTTTAGCGGCGTCAGCAGTAGTGGCACACTTGAACGCTGTCACGAGGTCGCTGGGCGTGACTGGTAAATGGAGGAAAACAGCTCCCTGTGGAGTTTGAGTCTGTGCAGGACCCACAGCCTCAGGACTCCCTGAGAATCCTGGGTTCCCCCGGGTTTGCCGAGCCACAGAGAGCTGAGGCTCATCCCCCATCTGCCCCCTCGTCGCTGGTTTTATGGAATCAACCACAGTGACGAATGGCCCTGCATTTGGATGGCTGTCCCAGCTCTGGTCACAGCTGAAACGTCCTGTCACTATTGACACGTGCGCGCTCTGAGAGCACTAGTGCCATTGGCCATCTGTCCAGAAGGCCTGAGCCATCCTCAGCTTTGAAATGAGCAATCGCAACAGCCAGCGTTTCTCCAACAGGCACCTGGGGCCACGGGCTCCCGCGCACGGCCTCGCCAGCAACCAGACGAGGAACTGGGAAGGTCCCCAGTTCAACAGCAGGGGGAGGGCGGGGGCTGGGCAAAAGGGATGGAGGCTCACAGCCTCACCTCTGTAAGGGTGTAGGAGCAGTGATTTCCCCAAATGTGAGCAGGGCAAAGGGGAAGGGCCATGTTTGATGGATTCAGTCAAACTTGCGTTGGACTCTTAGCCTCACCCCCATAGGATGCCTGCACTTGAACGAGTCCCTTTTCCTAGAGACCCAGCTCCAACGACTGGACAATAACAGACTGTCTCCTTCCTCGCTCTCAGACCATTATGGAAATCATTGGCAGGAAAATGGGCCTTACCAGCTACAGAGTGATCTGTTGGGGTGAGGACTGTTTCCTGATCGCAGTCAGCTCGGGGTGTGGGGGTGGGGGCCCTGCACATGGATTTTACTATTTATGGAGGGGATGGGCAGGGAGAACCAGATGGTCTGGGTCAAACTTATTTTAGGAGAGAAGCAAAAAAGCATGAAGAGCCTCAGACACGTTCGTAGCGACACACGTGAAAAAGAAGTGTGTGAAGAGCCTCGACTTTTATTGGAAAATGTGAACTCCTTATCGGGGAGCATGGAAACGGGATGGAAGAACACAGAAACACACCTTCCACATCCTCCTCAGACCACCACGGCTCCCTCCCACAAGAAATCCCTGCGGCTGGTTTCTTTGTATCCCTCATGCAACAATCAAGGATAGACAAGGGGCGCCTTCCACCAAAGAGCTTTTTCCTTTGCCGTTTGTCACTGACGATACCTTGGCCCGTATCGAACATGTGTCTCTGCCCCCTCCTTTGCCCACATGCATTCTGCCGTCCTGTGGGTGTCCCATCATCTACTTGACCAGTTTCGCCTTTTGTGACCACAAAATATTTTTCTATTATAAACAATGCTGCAAAAGAAGCAAATTACAGAAATCACTCTTTTTGCACCCGTCGGTGAAAGAATTAGACGTAGGTCTGTGAGTCACCAGATGTATACGTTGCTTCTCGATTTGCTAAACCCACCAACAGGGTGTCCGCGTGGCCCGTCTGCACACAGCGGCACCTGTGAAAATTGCTAACAGACCTCACTTTTGTCTGTGAGCGTGGATGTCTGTTTTTATTTACCTACTGATTTTTGGCGGAGGGAGATGATGTTGAGACAATGAACCGTGAAACCCAATTTATGGCTTACTCTGAATTGTGGCCAAGGAGGGGCTACAGAGAGTCCGCTCCCACCTCCACTGCACCCCTGTGGCAACGTCTGCCAGAGCCTTTGAAGGCAGCTATCTGCACGAGGCCCCCTGTGTTCTATTTTCCAAATAACCAGCAGGGAGGGAAGCGGCTGTCCCTGCTCTCTGCTCTCCTCCTGGAGAGAGGACACAAAGACGAGGAGAAGGCAGGGAGGGCAGCTCACATACCCGAAGAATCTGTGCTCTGAGCCTGCTGCAGAAATAACCCAAAGGTCCGTCACCACCTGCAGACACGGGCCTCCCCGAAAGCCCACTGCAGCTGAGCAGTGAAGTCGTTCACTGCAGATGCTGGAAGGAAAAACGAGATAAATTGTGAACTCTTTGAAGGTAATTTATCCACTCCTCGCTCCCTGTCTTTCCAATCCTGTGTTTGCCACAAGCAGGGAAGAAAGGCGAGCTAGGTAGCAGTCCCTCCGAGGCTGCCCCAGGTCAACTTTATCAAAATGATAAAATGTTCCGGGTCTCGGCGGCCTCCCGGGGCTGGCTCTGGAATGGGCTTCCCAAGGCACTGAGGGGTGAAGGAGGTGAGATTAGTGCTCTCCCTCGTGCATCCCAGTGGCACTGCGTGTCGCTGCTGATAGCAGTTTTATCAAGATAAATCTAGTGCTGCTTGGGAAGGATATTAATAAATTATCTAGTAATGAAAAATGTGAGAGGAACCATACTCTTACATCAGGCTTGTGATGATTACTTTGATAGATGCACTGGCAAGATTTCCTCGACAAGGCAGAAATGAGAAACATGACACGTGGACCTTTAAGGGTGACCTCAGAGGAAAACAGAAGTGCCGAATGATACAGACGCAGAAATCGGCAAGAGCCGAGCTCTGAGGCGCTGCGTGTCAACTGCCAGATAGATGGGCTCTACTGATCAACTGCTACCGGAGTTCCGTGTCAGATGCTGAAAGGGGAGGAAATCACGAAATGGAGGGGTGGGGGCCAACACGTGAAACTTGAGTCTCCTTGGAAGAGCGCGCGGGTCTAGACGGGTACAGATGTGGGCTGGAATCGTGGCTCTTTCTGGCCAGTCACTGAAAGAAACATCCTCCGCTTCAGTTTCCTGTAAATGAAGAGTATAACAGGCGCAGTAAGGCTTCCAGACCGTGGAGCCTGCATGCAGGAATAATTGGAAAGTCCTTAGAAGCAGTGAGCACTCGCTACATGCTAAGTCAGTCACGGGGAGGAGGGTCCACTTGCCGAGATGATGGGAGTGGGTGTGATGCTGTGAAGGATGGAGGAGCGAAGGAAGGAGCCGAGTGCTGGTTTGTCACAGTCCTTCACCCCAAGTTCCTGAGTTTCCCGTGCTCTGACAGATTCTGGGGGACGCTAGCTGAAGTGAGGCCCAGGTTCATCGCCAGACGGAACCGTGTCCAGTGTGGAAGACACGTTCGTACACAAATCATCCAAATAAAGTGTGACAAGGGCTTTGAGGAAGGTGAGCCCGGGAGAGCTTCAGGTTGGCCTTTTGAATCTGGCGGAGGGAAGGCTTGCTTGAGGAGGTGAACTTGAAATGGAGTCTTGCAGGATAACGAGGAATCCATGGAGTGATGAAAAGGAAACGTTAAAGGTGTTTCTTTTGGAGCAAAGTGACAAGGCGCCCAGAATAGCACGTGACGCAGCACAAGGATGGAAATTGAAGAGGAGGGAAAGATGAAGTTTGCGGAGGTGAGCCTGGGCCCAGATTAATCAAAGTTCCTTTCTCAACACATGTGGTGACTATAATAATGCAGCCAGGAATCACTGGCTTCTTAGCATCTGTTTCTCCCCTATTTTAGCAACTGCTTCCTCATCACTTTTCGAAACTGGCTGTCCAGCATTCCTATTGATTTGTGAGCTGCAGACTGCACACAGGAAGCTGGGGGGCAGGGGGGAGGGCAGTCAGTCGTCTGAGGCATAGGCACCTGCTAATTCTTTCCACCTGAGCCTTCAGAGAATTCACGGAGCAGCTCACCGGAGGCCGGAGGGCGCAAGGACTAAGGAAAGTCCTCAGGTGGGCTGGAGCGCAGGGCGAGTTCTCCAAAGTTCCCCAGAGCTGGAGCCTTGATAGGGAAGCAGAGAGGGAGACATCTAAGAAGTCCTGCTGACACACTGAAGGGAGAATCTTGAGCTGACCTGTAAAACATTTAAAACCAACGGCGAACTGAAGCCAACAGCAGCTGCGACCCAAGCCAAACCCCGGATCCCTAAGAGGAGATGAGCCCTCCCACTGCAGTGGGCTGAGAGCGGAAGGAGCAAACTGTTTTCCAGGGTAGATATTATTTAATTTGGGCTCTGCTCTCCTTCTATATGCAATGTCTTTTATAAGCAGTCACAAGATATTAAGAAAAAAACCAAAAAACCAGGAAAATGTGATCCACAAATTACAGAAAAAAATGGTCAGTAAACGCACAGATGATCCAAATGTTAGAATTAGCATAAAATCACTTGAAAATAACTACTATCAATATGCTAAAGCAGTGAGTGAAAAAAGTGGACCATAGGCACGAACATAAGGAGAATTTCAACAGAGAAATCGGGCCTGGGATCACCCCAGACGGAACCGTGTCCAGTGTGGAAGACGTGTTTGTACACAAATCATCCAAATAAAGCGTGATACGGGCTTTGAGAAAGGTGAGCATGCCAGAGCTTACAGGTTGGCCTTTTGAATCTGACGGAGGGAAGGCTTGTTTGACGAGGTGAACTTGAAATGGAATCGTGCAGGATAAAGAGGAATCAATAAAACACGGCCAAAGAAACAAATGGAAATGTTAGAACTGAGAAATATAATATCTTTAAGGAAGAATTCAGCAAAGGGGCTTACCTGTAGGCTGGGCGTAGCAGAAAACATATCATAGAAAAGAATAGAAGTCAATAAAATGATCTATACTGACTCCTCAAGAAAACAAAGCAGCAGCAGAGACCTATAGGACAGTATCAAACAGTATCACATACATGGCCTTGGAGTCAGGGAACAGGGACACTGTCTACTTTCTCACCCCTGTGTCTCCAGGTCCAGGCATAGTGCCTATCACGCCCAGTGTCACACCGAATGTCACTCCGGAGCTCAGCTCCCAGCAGATAAACACAGGGTCCTGTGAGGCTGAAAAGGAACAACAACAGAGCCACAGATAGGGGATTCATACCACTATATTATGTTCTCGATGACGGCTGGTCGAGACACGAGAAGCAAACATCCGCCAATACCCCAACAAGGGGTCTTCCTGCACCACAGTCTCGCTGGCGGCCGGCGAGACACAGGAAGAACGGTCTTCACAACCCACGACACAACCCACGACATCTGCACCTTGCTAACACAGCCACGGCCACAGCCGATGGCCAACCAGTCACAGCTGACGGACATCCAATAGCTGAGCCAGCACCCTTCCAGGTGAGGCCGAGAGCCTGGAAACTGCTCTCCTGGTCCCAACAGTGCCTGAGTCCCAGCATCGCGGAGGCCTGGGGGAAAGTCCTCCCTTTCTTCTTTCGATATCTTAGGACGCCTTGTTGGTTGGCTGCAGGTGTAGCTCGCTGCCCAAACACGCTCAGAAAGAGCTTTGTTTACACTGTCTCATCTTCCTCTCTCCCTCCGTCTTACCTGTAGTGGAAAGGATTTTGGAGTCGGAGAAAACCGACTTCAAATCCTATTTCCATGTGCCTTGCTATTGGAGTGGCTCTTTGCACAAACTACTGAACCTGTCTCCTCAACACAGAAGCTGAAATGGTCATAACTGCTTTGTAGGTGGCGGAGTCAGTGGCCAGGTCAGTGAGGTAACATGGGGAAGGAACGGGCGCGGTGCCCTCCCTGCCAGGCCCTCCCCTGTCCTGCCTCCCAGCTCGCCAACCTCTCTTCCCACCTCCATTCCTTGTCCCCGTCAAACACCCCCCTCCTCTGCCCCACTTTCCCCTCCCTGTCACTTGCTGCTCTCTGCACGTGCTTTATAAATACATTCTCCACCATCAGGTCCATGGACATCAGGAATGGTGCCATCAAGGGGGTGGTGGAGGGGGAGAAGGACACTGCTCCACTTCATGCCAGGTCCAGTCTTTCCCTACACCCTGCTTACAAACATAATACCAAACCAGGCCCCTTAGAGACCCTCTAGCTTAGGGGTCCACAAGGGGGAGGTTCCACGGCTGAGCCACCAGGGGTCCCATGAGTTGAGAGACAGTGTGCATCCTCACACAGGCTCTGTTATAAATGAAGAGAAAGCTCAGAGAGCACCATTTCACAGCCGTCTCCACTCAGTTCCTTCCAAGTGCTCTCTTACTTAACCAGGTCATTGACTGTATTGTGCGGAG
>NW_017731811.1:949716-954777 GCF_001890085.2 Hipposideros armiger | reverse complement strand
GAGATTAAGAAGCTGGCTCACACAGCTATGAGGGCTGGAAAGTCTAAAATCTACACGGCAGGGCTGGAGACTCAAGTGAGAGCTCATGTGGCAGCCTTGAGTCTGGAAGTCAGAAACTCGCAGAATTTCTATGCTGCAGTTTAGAAGCAGAATTCCTTCTCCTGGAAACCTGTCTTGGCCCTTAAGGCCTTCAACTGATTCATACACCTCTCTGTAAATATGTTTAACCTCCACATAGATAATAACAAAGTCATACTTCCTCTTAACAAAATATAACTACCCTGCATACAACTGGAAACACACTACCCTCCCTCCAGAAGAGAAAACCAAGTCTTTAGATGATGTTCACTCATCTCCTTGATAGGATGTAACTCCAGTGCTTTAATAAAAAGGTAACAACACTCTAACACTGATATAAAGTTAACAATACTCTAACACTGTGATGTACAGTTCACAGTACTCTAACACTATGACATACAATTAACAATATTCCACCACTATAACATAAGTCAGCTACAATGGGAGTAGTCACACTACAGAAATTGGCCAAGTGTTACAAATAAGGCCTTCTGTGGGTGTGTGACCCATTTGTTAAACGTTATTGCCCATCACCCAATATAAGGTACGTGATAACGGGGACATTACATGTGGGTTGTTATTTTTTTCACTCTAGCGCATAGAACAGTACCTTGCACATAACAAGTTTTAATAAATGTTCACGTACTTAACTTCGCCAAGCCTAATACCCCCATTGTACAGCTGGGAAAGGTGCGGCTCGGAGAGGTTGTCAATTGCTTCAGGTTGCCCAGCTCATAACCAACCAACCGAACCAAGATTTAAATCCAGTTCGCTTCGAATTCAGACCTAAGCTCTGTACTGCCACACACAGAGAAAGGGGACCCAGGAGTAGAGATCCCCTCCGACATCCACCCCTCCAAAAGGACTCTGAGGGGGTGTCGCTGCAAAGAAGACCCAGGGTGGCCTGAGGAACTACAGGTTATCAGAGGCCAGCTTGCTTCATAAGCATCACTGACATGTTTCTCTCTCTGTTACGGGTTTGATGAAAATAAGTTCTCCCTCGGTCCACAACTTCCTAATTAGGCTGTACTCAAATATCTGCAGACTTCAAAAAAGACAGTGGAAGCAGATTAGAGCCACTTGGAGCCACGCAGGGTAGGGGAGCCGTTGGCAGCGTTTCTTCCTTGTTCGCCCTAAATCTATATTATTCTTCCAGGACGACAGTTATGATTAAAGGATTCCTTCTGCAGCTGAGCCTCGGTGATAAGGGCTTTCTGTTTAGACCTTCCGAAACTACAAAAGAGAACATAAATCATAATTTTGCATCAATGTCGGTTCTAGATTTTATTTTATTTTTTACATGAGGTTTTGGGGCTTGGAAAACTGGGTTCGGTAAAGGAAGCGTGTCCATAATTTGATTGATGGGCTTTTGATGGTGAGAGGGGTCAATTACATAGTATTGTTGATTAACCCCTCTTATTTTTGAGACACACAAACCACCTTGCTGGGACGTTCCAGGTGTTTACCAAGCCCTACTGTGTGCCAGGCATAGTGCAATGTGGCCTATGTACTATCTCTCATGCACATAAAAATGTGCAAAGGTTGATGTTATCAACCCTATTTGACAGTGAAAGAACTGCCCATGGGGGGAGCTGGGCACTTCCTGCAGGGTCACATGGCCAGTGAGTGGCAGAACTTGTATGTAGAACAGGCATTCCGAATCCATGGCTCACACAGTTTCATCTCATTGGTGTCCCTTATCAAAAAAATGCTCTGTTGGGATGGCCACATGGCTCAGTTGGTTAAGAGCATGAGCTCTGAGCAACAGAGTTGCCGGTTCAATTCCCACATGGGCCCATGAGCTGCGACTGAGCTGAGCTGCCGCTGAGCTGCCAACACGTGGCAGGATGGCTCAGCTGGTGAGAGTACGTACTCCTA
Organism: Hipposideros armiger; assembly: GCF_001890085.2. Classification (NCBI taxonomy): domain Eukaryota; kingdom Metazoa; phylum Chordata; class Mammalia; order Chiroptera; family Hipposideridae; genus Hipposideros; species Hipposideros armiger. The sequence goes on along the minus strand of NW_017731811.1, from coordinate 952,821 downwards.
ACAATAAGGTTGCCAGTTCAACCCCCGCATGGGACGGTGGGCTATGCCCACCTACAACTAAGATTGAACACGGCACCTTGAGCTGAGAGGCTGCAAGCTGCCGTTGGGCAGCTGGATGGTGACTGGACTTGGAGCTGAGCTAGCTGCACCCTCCACAACTAAGATTGAAGGACAACAACTTGGTTGTTCCCCTTTCCCAATTCCCCAACACTGTTCCCCTTCCCCAATTCCCCAATAAAATTAAAAAAAATTTTTTAAAGAAAGAAAATGCTCTGTAACAACTCAGAGTTCCATCTAAGGGTTCCCCTAAACAGAATCTGGAGGCAATAACTTTGGACTTTGGTCTAGGCAGGGGTTCTCACCTGGGGGAGGGGGTGCATTTGCCTACTTCCCCCAAAGGGATACTTCACAATGTCTGGGGACATTTTGGGTTGTCACAACTGAAGGAGGGAGGCGCATCAGTGGGTAGAAACCAGGGATGTTGCTGACCAGCCTATAATGCAAAGGGGAGCCCCCACCACAAAGAATCGCCCAGGCCAAAATGTCAGTCGTGTGCAGGAGGATAAACACTGGGCTGCAAGTGGCCACGTGATTTTTCTCTTCCCAGAAATAATCTCCCTGGAGAGGAGAGTACTAAACTATCCAGTTCACACGGTGGGGTTCCAGGCACAGATGGGAGAGATTTGGGGGCCTCAGAATCTCGCTCTAGTCTACTTGCAAACCTTTAAAACTGGCTTCCAAATGTGCTTTCTGCACCCACCCACCCCCATCTCTCCTGCCAGTTACTAACTGAAAATTCTTACAGATCTTAGGGTTTCATCAAAAATATTATATATAGTGTTTCCTATCAACTCATTGACATTTAAAATGCCTGGATTTGGACTACTTTGATTGTGTTACAAGTGAAAACAAAACAGTCTTTAAAACCAAAAGCAAAAACAAATCTTTAATGTTCTTATTACCAAAGTAATATGTGTTCATTGTTGAAATTTTAGAAAATGGAAACAAGCAGAAGCCGATAAAATTCTATGGCAAGCCCATCACCCAGAGACAACGAACCGTTTATTATAGTTTGGAGGACGAACTTCTAGTCTTTTTTTTCCCCTAAATACATATGCAAATGAAATTATTCAAATAGGCCCAGCAATAATCAAGAAGGCATGTAAATTCTGGCAAATAATAATAAACATAGTAAGCAACAGCAGCAACAGTAGCAGAAAGAAAAGCCAACGCTGACACAGGACAGATTTGATGCCAGATGCTGTTCCGAGACCTACACATTTTATGAACTTATTTAAATCCTCTCCACAACTGTGAGAGGTCAATACTGTTACTCTGCCTGTTTGCAAGATGAGAACACACAGACAGCAGGACCATCGCCAGAAAGGACCCACTTCACCTGTACCTGCCCAGGAATGCACCTGAGATCAGGAAGACGCTGCAAGCTCTCCTTCTCCTTTCCCCCATTGTTTCATTCCCTTCCCACTTCCTGACACCAAAAGCTGCATGACTGTCCTGTGGCCTGTCACAAATGACCACCCTCTGTGTGGCTTCAAGCAACAGAAATGCGCTCTCTCAAATTCGGAGTCCAGAAGTCAGAATCAAGGTGCTGGCAGGGTCACAGTCTCTCCAGAGCTCTAGGAGAGGAGGCCTCCCCTTGCTTCGTCCAGCTCCTGGTGGCTGTCCGCACTCCTTGGCTCCTGGCCGCTCTCTCTCTCTCTCTCTGCTATTGTACAATTTCCCGCTGCCTTCTTCCCTGCGAGAGCCTCCCGAACACCTCTCTGTCTCTCTCCCTTTCTGTTTGCATTTCTACTCTTTCCCCCTTCACCTTCTCCGCTCCATCCTGCCGCGCGTCCCTGAGCCTGAACCTCCCATTCTGTGTGTCCACCCCTCTGCAACCCGCATTGTCTTCAGTTTCTGGGTCTTAACAGTCTTCTGAGAGTGGCTCTTAAAAGCAAACTCGGACTTCCTTCTCTTGCTAATGTTGGTTGCTTCTCATCACATGGCCGAAGGCGCTTTCGCTTCCCAGAGTGAAGATGGGGAACGATGAATGAGGCGTGCAACGGGAAGCAGAGAAATCTGGCAAAAGGAAAAGAAATTCTTCCTTTCCTACCAATTAACTCAGTTGGCCAAGGGACAATGCATTAAACCATCTCAGCACCTTCAGGGATCCTGCCATGCCTTTAACAAACCACTGCAGAGGAAGAAATCCTTATTGGGGAGGAAATTACATGTTCAAACCGTAAATCATTAATAAAAATTCTCCGCCCCAGGGCTTCCTAATTCCTACTTCCTCAAACCTAAGAGATGGCTGGACAAGGAATTCCCTGCTTTTTCAAGTCAGTGTGATGGGCCCTTTTATTCAGGTAAGCAAAAGCAAGACTCACAAAGAAGGCTTTCATGGGAGGACCCAGCCATTTTTGTTTTGGAGTCTGGCATCCTCAGTGACATACCTAACAGGGCAGGTCATTAATTATATAACAAAACAGAAGCTATTGAGAAAATGGTGCGGGTGGCACAGTGGGGCCGGAACCGAGGCCTGTAGCAAATGAGGCCACGTTGCCCCGTGTGACACGCCTGAGTTCCAGTTTATTGCAAAACGGGCCCATCTGCAACCTCAACCCAATATTTTATACATACACCTACATCTTTGTGCTTTGAAAATGAGAACATCTTCATATTCTTAACTGGAATTAAGTTTACAGTGTTGGAGGTTTCATTTGCATAATAAAATGCTGTGCAAGAGGAGTTGAGGGTTAATCAACGGGTTTTATCACTCTTTTTAATTATCTTCATTATGCTGGAACAAGATGTAAATTTTAATTCTACCTTGTTAGCTAGCAGATTCCACCAAACTTTGGATATCCTAGTCATCTGTCATTTTTAATAGGCACAGATGGCAGTGATTGTAGCAAACTAAGTGCCCTCAATATTGTAAACTTTATTAATCTGACTGATATATCCTTTAAAATAAGTTAGCAATTATTAATGTTAAACGTAAGAGCACCCCAGACGGAGGCCCCTGGGAACCTCAAACGGGTCCCCCTTGTTTTTCTTTCCCCATCTTGTTCTCTAATTCTCTTCTCTCTCTCTCTCTCTCTCTCT
>NW_017731811.1:939791-945591 GCF_001890085.2 Hipposideros armiger | reverse complement strand
TATCTTTAGTATTTTTCTGTAATATTGGCAGCATTCTCATCTGGATGGCAGAGGGAAGCGTTGATAGACACAAGACAGACGACTGAGATGAGCAGTGGCTCTGAAGACACATGACTATGCTATCCAGCTATGGCATCTCTCCAGTTGTGACAACTGAAGTCACTTCACTTCTAGACCCAACTACCTCTCCTGTTATGTGGAATATCAATTCCTTTAAGCCACCAACTATGTCTTATTTATCTGTCTAAATGCAGCGAATGGCCATAGTAGGTGCTCAGTTAATCAGCGGTAACAAATCAGAGTTGTATTACCTGAAAGAACCAACTTTGAAAAGGCCTTGCTGAATTTCTGGTGCACACCAGGTGCCTCATAAACAGCTGTTTCTGCTTCTCCCATCTTTAGCCTCTCATATGTGTCTTTAAAAACAGACACGCTTTAGGCTTTGCCTCTGTGAATTCCCTGGACACATGTTTGGAAGCTTAGCAGCTATTTCAAATATGATATGTTCAATACTGCACCCCTGATCCTCCCCCCAAACTCTCTCTACCCACAGCTTTCCCCATCTCAAGTGATGGTAACACCATCCTTCCATTTGCTGAAAATAAAAGTACAAAACACAAAGCAAAGAAATTTTAAAATCCTTTGATTATTTTATGTTAAAAGATGTAATTTGGCAGCTAATCATGGCTCTTATATTTTTATGGCAGATGGTATGTTTTATCAATGTAAGATGACCCTTGTTGCATTTCATGAATTTTGCTTTGTATCTTATTTAAGAGCAGAATGTCTGACTCTTTTTGTTTGTTGTCGGATAAGTTTTGCTTGTCATTGATTTTAACATTCTATATCATTTTCCTTTACAATTAGCTGGATTGATTTCTTTTTAATTTCTTTTTTTCTTAGTATGACAATCTTTCTTTTAACAGGGGGAATTTATACCATGAAGACTTACAATCTTACCTGATATTTACTCTTCTATGTGTCATTCTACCTGGCGCTTTTTGTTGTTTGTTTTGTTTATGGTACGTCCTTAAGATTTCTTTTGTTTTTCTGAACCTTATCCATATGGATTACATTTGGTTACCAAGGGTGATATTGTGATTTATAAGAAGAGTACTGCCTTCTGACATGGAGCTCCTAAAACCCTTGGAACGTCCTATGATAAAAACAATAAAGGTATCTTTTATTACTTTAGCGTGGTGACTTTTGGAAAGTCCTTAGGTAATCTAAAGATGGGGGCTGGTTGCCAGGAGAACCAACTAGGTGATTAGAGGTTTGAACACTCCATCCCACTCCCAACCTCAGAGGGAGGGGGAAGACTTGAGAACTGAATCAATCACCAAAGGCCAGTGAGTTCATCAAACACGTGGACGTGATGAAGCCTCCATTTAAACCCAAAAGAAGGGGTTCAAAGAGCTTCCAGGTTGGTGAACACGAACAAGGAGATTTGGGGAGAGTGGCCCACTTGGACAGCATGTTTGTCAACCCCTTCCCCATACCTTGCCCTGTGCGCCTCTTCCATCTGCCTGCTCCTGAGTTATATCCTCTTCTAATAAACTGGTGAACTAGCAAGTAAAATGTCTCTCTGAGTTCTGTGAGTCGTTCTAGCAAATAAATCACACCCAAGGTGGGGGTCTTGAGAACCTCTGATTTAGAGCCAGCCAGTCAGGGTCAGAAGCACAGGCGACAGCCTGGATTCGGGACTGGCTTCTGAAGCAGGGAGAGGAGCGCAGTCTTACAGGCCTGCACGCTTGACCTGTGGGGTGCTTTCTTCCAGCAGATGGTGCCAGAATTGAGTTGAATTGTAGGACACCCAGCTTGCATCTGAGAATCGCTTTTTGGTGTGGGGGACTTCCCCCACCTTGGAACTGGTACCAGAACCTACTTATCATGTAGCTTTTCCAACCATGTGAAAAGCATGCATCGTATTTTTTACTGTATTATTGGCAAATAATTTTCTTAGGAACACCGTTGAAGTTATATGATCACATGTGACTCATCTCCACAACTGTGTATAGTTTAACTTCTTTAAGGTCTGTCTGCTTGACAGGATGTAAGCCTCATGAGTCGGGAACTTTGTCTTGTCCCCACCATAGTCCCAGCACCAAGCAGCAAGCCCTGCACACAACACACGCTCAAGACCTTTGTTGAGTCGGGGAAGAAATTTCTGTATCCCCGCTTCCTTTCTTCTCAGGCTTCGTAACTATGATCTGAGTGAGCGTCAAACCCAGATGGTTTTTATGTTATTATTCTCATATGATAGAGTTTTTCTTTTTCTTTTCTTTTTTATTTTAAGATTTTATTGGGGGAGAGGAACAGCGTTGGGGAATNTTTGTCACTCTGTGGCACAGTGATTTGCCGAGCTGTTCTCAAGGTCCAGGGGCCCTGGCATCTATCTCATGGTTTTTCATCATTTCCTTCATTGGTCCATCAGCGTGAGTGAGTATCTATTCACCTAGCCCTGTGCCAGACGCTGAGAAATCACATAAAGTGATGGCCCCAGAACTCACAGATCAGTGGGGATGACAGGCTAGGAAAGACGCAGTTACGACCCAGGAGTTCCATGATCGAGATGGAAAACCAGATGCTGACGGTCTCCTAATTCAGCCGAGAAAGGGGTGACAAAGGCTCCTGGAACAAGGAGGGTGGCGATGGATTGGCCAAGCTAGGAGGAGGTGATTCTAGGAAGAAGGGTGGGCCTGTGCAGAGGAATGGCGTCATAAGAACACACGGAGTTGTATAAAGTTTATATTTTCAACCACACAGGGTGCAAGGGAAAAAAAAACACGACTTGAAAAGAATATACGTTCTTTGAGCTAAATCTAGATGTAGCTGAATATATCTCCCCATCTTTCCAGGTTGGCAGAAAGTTTGATCTCTGCTGTTGTCATGGTTGTTCTTCCAGGGTCACCGGGTGACATGGTCAAGCAACGTTCTGCGCTTCTTACGTGACCTATTCTAGAAGCTGTGACACAGGGCCCCCAGTCCATCCGTTGCCCTGGTTACCGTTTACAGGCTTATTTGTCCTGCCATGACCCCTGTTCCTCAAGACCTAAAACCCCAGGGCCCTGGGTCTCATGCCTCTCATTGTCTCTGGTGCTGCAAAGGCAGTGATGCTGTTTCCTGACAGGCCCCAACTAATTCCCCGTCACCTGACTCGTCTTGGGGAAGCTGTCTCATCTTCCCCAAACGTCAATGCTTTTCCCCATCACCTTTTGATCAGGGAAGACACATTATTTCTTATCAGGAGGCGCTTCAGGAGCCAGTGTTGGTCCTAGGGATGTCTTTCTTAGTAAAAGGAGAGTGTTATGGGCAGACTTATATCCCCCCAGAAAGATACGTTCCAGTCTTACCCCCAGTAGCTCAGAATGTAGCCTTATTTGAAAATAGACTATTTGCAGATGTAGCCAAGTTAAAACAAGGCCATTAGGGTGGTCCCTAATCCAATGACTGGTGTCCTAATAAGGAGGAAATTTGGACGCAGAGACAGACATGAAGAGAGGGCAGATGATGTGAAGAGACCAGGGAGAAGACAGCCGGGGAACACATGGGGCTGCTGGAAGCTAGGAGCAAGGCCTGGAACAGAGCCTTCTTTAGCAGATTCAGAGGGAGTGTGGCCATGCTGACCATTTAACTTTGGACTCGTGGCCTCCAGACCTGTAAGATAATAAACTTCTGTTGTTCTAAGCCCCCCATTTGCAGTGCTTTGTTACAGAAGCCATAGGAAACGAATACAGCCATTACTCAATTTCTCAGCCTCCCTTGCAGCTATAGTAGAGGCATGTGACTGAGGTTTAGCCAATCAGGTGCATCCACCCAAGACCTGAACCGGGCAAAGGGGTACAGCAGTAACATCCACCTTCAGTGTGAGAACTGTGCTCACCTGAGCACTCAATGCCCTCACTTACTGCTGCTGGGGCATGAATTTATCCATGGTTCTGTGTTGCCTTTCCTTTTTCCTCTCTGTTTCTTGAAGCTGGCCATTCTGTGAGCTGAGAGTCTTCCAGTAAATTCCACTGCTGCTAAAAATCAGCACACAACAGTTTCTTTTGCTTGCAACTAATAACCTGGCTGGCACAGATGGGGAACCATGAAGATTGTATTATATCTCCAAAGCCGTAAGTGGTGGACAGGGGCCAAGCGGGTGTCAGGTGGCTCCAGGGGAGAAAGAAGATGGGAATTGGGAATAGGGGCGAACCTGAAAGAAAATGAGGGTGCATCGTGTAAAGTGTGAGTGTGGGTGGACGTGCACACAGATTTGTATGTTTTCAACCACAGTTCTTCCAGAGGGAGAGCAGCCAGGCGTGCCCATGGGGTGAACTTCGGTCTCCCACTAAACAGTGCGTTCAGGCTTCACTGGTACCGAGCAGGGCAAACGACAGTTTCCAAGTTTGAAAAATGAGCTGCTCCGCTCGCCTGGTGCTAATGCCTTTTTCAGAGAAACTTGCATCTTGGAAATGTCATGACACATTGCAATCACGAAGAACACAGCCACAGTAATTGGGAGTGTTTCTTCAAGAGGAGAGCGTGTCAAAGAAGATACATGGCTCGCAGCGTAATTCCCTGCAACAATGGTGGCGTGGGGAGGGGCGGAGGGAGGGGTGCATGTGCCGGAAAGCTGCCTTAGAAATAAATCCTAGCAGGACCTCCAGCAGCAGGGACTTTCCTGGGCAACGGAACTGCTTTGGGAGTCAAGGAGGCAGCGTTGGTCCTGGCTGGCTACTAATCCGTTGCGTGACTTTGGCCATGCCTACAGATTGCTCTGTGACTCAGTTTCTCCACCTTTCAAGTGAGAATAGCATCGCATACACGCCATTGCTCCTAGTACTGCATCCTACGCAATCAAATTCTAATGAACTGAAAATCATTACAACTTCCTGAGCACGTGCTGCTTGCATTAACTAACGAGAACCCCGTGAAGCGGGCGCCATAATTATCACCAGTACGAGGAGGAGGAATCGAGGCTCAGAGAAGCCAGATAGCTTTCTCAAGGTCACAAAGCTAGAAGGTGCCAATGTCAAGATTTGAACTCAGTCCTGGGTCTGGCGTCTGAATTCATGACCATCACGTGTCACCCGTCCCAATGAACGCCGTAGTGTTATGAAAAGCATTAAGTGCTAGTAAATACATCGCATGTTAACCACGACAATGTTGGGGCTTCTTTAAAAGAGAGAGTGAACAAAACTAGAGTGAATTTGTTTCCATTTGTGACAATTTTGGATGAGCTGTCATAACAACAATAACTAGAACCGCTCCACACTAGTGCGTTCCCGCTATACGCCAGGCAGTACAACTTCAATACGTGTTCCCAGTTTATCCTCCCAGTAACTGAGTAAGGGGACATGTTGCCATTTTACAGATGAGACACTTAAGGCCCAGAGTACCTAACATTCCAAGAGAATCCAGCAAAATAAGTGGCCACGATGGGACTGAAATGTAGATGGACAGAGTACAGAGGTTCTGTCCTTTCCTCTCTAAAATGCTGTGACGGACCAGCTCCCCTCAAAGGAACATCCGTTTAAAATTTTCCTCTCTCAGACAGAGGAAGAGAAGCACAGCGATGTTAACAAGATAATGTAAATATTAACACCTACTTTAAGAGGTTAAATTACCTGGAAGCCCTCATTTCTAAAGGCCAACCTTCTCTGGTCTGCATTCTCCAAAAAATGTTATAACCTTTTCTGTGAGGAAATTATGCAACTGAGACTGCTTTGCATAGTCCTCAGGGTTCGCGGGCTGTCATCTAGGGAATGAGAAGGAAGGAGGAAACGGGCTCTCCATCACCCACCTGTGGGCATCG
>NW_017731811.1:927103-931891 GCF_001890085.2 Hipposideros armiger | reverse complement strand
AAAATTATTTTAACCATTTTGAAAAGTGTACAGTTCAGCAGCATGAAGTCAACTGACATTGTCATGTCACCATTACCACCATCCACCTCCCTCTTTTCGAGTGTGTGTGTGTGTGTGTGTGTGTGTGTGAGAGAGAGAGAGAGAGAGAGAGAGAGAGAGAGAGAGAGAGAATGTATCACATTTTGTTTATCCATTCATATATCGATGGACATTTGGGTTATTTCCACCATTATATTGTAAATAATGCTGCTATGAATTCGGTGTACAAATATCTCTTTAAGTCCTTGCTTTCAATTCTTTTGTGTATATACCTAAAAGTGGAGTTGCTGGGTCATATGGCAACTTTATGAGGTCTGACAATCAAGTTCACGTATTCACGTACTTGTTGCAACGCTGTTGCTAACCATTTTTGACATCAGAGTGATTATTCATTATGAATTTGTACCAACTGGACAGTTAACCAAGTTTACTATTTGGAAGTGCTGAAAAGTCTGCGTGAAAAAGTTAGACGACCTGAACTTTTCACCAACAATTTATGAGTCTTGCATCACGACAATGCACCAGCTCACACGGCACTGTCTGTGAGGGAGGTTTTACTCAGTAAACAAATAACTGTATTGGGACACCCTCCCTACTTACCTGATCTGGTCCCTAGTGACTTCTTTCTTTACCTGAAGATAAAGGAGATATTGAAAGGAAGACCTTTTGATGACATTCAGGACATCAAGGGTAATATGAGGACAGCTCTGATGTCCATTCCAGAAAAAGAGTTCTAAAATTGCTTTCAAGGGTGGACTAGGCACTGGCATCGGTGCCTAGCTTCCCAAGGGGAGTACTTTGAAGGTGACCATAGTGATATTCAGCAATGAGGTATGTAGCACTTTTCCTAGGATGAGTTCCTGAACTTAATTGTCAGCCTTCATATGTTTAATTATTTGTGGACCTGCCATACTGTTTTCCACAGTGGCTACACCGTTTTACATTCCCATCAACAATGCAAAAGGATTCTAATTTCTCTACATCCTTAATACTTGTTTTCTGTTTCTTTTTTTTTAATAGTTAGCCATCCTAATGAGTATAAAGTATTGTCTCATTGTGGGGTTTTTTTGCATTTACCTAATGATTGGTAATGTTAAACATTGAGTCATGTATTCATCAGACAGTTTTGTGTGTGTGTGTGTGTGTGTNGGGGAAGGGGAACAGACAAGTTGCTGTCCTTTTGTTCTTCAGTCTAGTTGTAGAGGATGTCACTTCACTGGCCCATGTTGGTATTATGATCATTGTGCTCTTCCTGGCTGAGGCAATGAGTTGCCGGCTACTGGACAGCTGCTCACGGCAGCTGCCGGCCACTCACAGTAGCTCACGGCAGCCCACTGCAGCCTATGCCGTCGCCGGCGACTCACGGCAGCCCAGCTCCAGGTCAAGCTGTTGTTCACCATCTTAGCTGCAGAGGGCACAGCGTCACTGGCCCTCATGTGGGATCCGGACCGGGACCCTGCTGCTCAGAACCAGAACTCCCAAGCCAACTTTTAACCAACGCGCCACTCGGCCGGCCCAGAGTTTTTCTTTAAGAATTATTTTTGGCCTTTCTGGACAATTTTGTGACATACTGACAATTTTGTGACATCTTCCCCCCACTTACCAAACAACACCTAAGATTTCACCACCACTCATTCTGCTTTTATACAAGAGCAGGTGTTCTCCTTTCTTCAGGGACAAAACCTAGTCTTAGAAAGGAGATCCATCTCAGACCACCTAAGATCTATGAGAAAAGGGGTCTGATGGGCCATTTTATTAAGATGACTCTGTGGTGTAAAAAGTTGTACCCACCTATGCCCTGAGTAGTTCAATGCAATCGGTGGTAATGCTGCATCTATCCTGTGCTGGATAGCATACCAAGTACACGATTAATATAAAGAAAACCTTCACTCAACAGATGGAAATCGGGCTCTTACTTACTCTGTGACATGCACTCTGCTGAGCCCTGGGGACATGACAACAAACTACATGGATACACTTCATGTCATGAGATGCTTGTAGACCCAACTGTACCTCACATCCGACTGCCCCCTAACAAAGCAGGAAACCTTGGTTTTCTGCCTTTAAAAAAAGAGCACTGAGGCAGATGAAACAAACAAAAAAATCATTGCCAAAAAAAAAAAATTTTTTTTCAGCAAGTACCAAATACCTTTCACTGAAAACTGGGAAAAGGAGATTCTGAGCCAACTACTCAGGTAAATCAGCTCGAAAGACAAATTGCCAGTAATCCAGTTAAATTTTAAATAGCATTATCTAAATGAAAAATATCAAAGTGTGAGATATCCAGCAAGAATAGCTCCAATTTCCTGCCTGGATGCTAAGTAAGGAATAGACTGTTTAATATCATCTTGATAACATTTTTATAGCTTCATGTTGGCCCATCAGATTGCAATTTGTCACCTGCTACCTAACAATTTTCTAATTCCTCATCACTTTACAGCGTAAAATAATAGGCACAAGATTGCATGGCTTTTTTTTTTTAATAATAGCAAGGTAGATTGGGAGTGAGGGGCTTCATTTCTACCAAATGATATTTTTTTTCCTGGTTGTCAATAATTCACACACAATATGGTATTGAGCTCATTTCGCTCTTTCCACTGAATTAATCTGAGAAAGATAACATACAATGGATATGAATATCCCTAAAGCTCTCTTTCCCTCCCCTCCACCTGTCCCAAAAGTTGGGGGAGGGCTAGCAGAGAGAAAACACATAGATGGATGTGTAGTACAAAGACTTTGGGCATCGAAGGTACAGGGTCTTGGGTTCGAATCCAAGGTCACGCACAAGCAATGTGACCTTGGGAGCCATACAATCTCACCAAGCCCTGCGTCAGTAAAATCGGGTCTATGATTTCTACTCACGAGGTTCCTGGGGGCAATCGGGGTTACAATGTGCAGTCTCCTCTAGAATGGGAAATACGGTCCGCACCCCACTGAATGGTAGGTTTTAACACAGCGGCGTTGGGCTGAGTTTAGTCCTTCCTCCTTGATCACTTTCTGACTTGCCCTCCAGGGTGTCTTACTCCCAAATTTCCTCTCACCTCACGTACACTCCGCTGAGTCTCCTTCACCGCTTCCTCCCTTCTCCCCTCTCTTTTCCTCGTAGTATGTGAGTGACCCAGCACTCAGTTCTCGACCCTTCTCTCTTCTCCACATACACTCATCCACATGAAGATCTTATCTGGTCCCATGCAACACTATGCTGATAACTCAGATTCTGATTTCCAGCCTACAGCCCACTCCCAAATGCCGGACTCATAGATACACCCCGCTTCTCCACATCCCTACCTGTAAGTATAATCAATATCTCAAACTCCACATGTCCAAAACTAAACTGGACCCCTCTCACAAATCCTTCTGCATCCATAGCCTTCCCCATTTCAGCCGAGGGAGCCCAAACTGTGTAACTGCTCAGAACAAAACGCTTACAGGCACCCTTAAGTCCTTTCTGCTTCAAGCACCCCAATCCACCAGGAAACCCAGTGGGCTCTACCATCTTGTCAACCTAGAGCTTGATAGAATAAGGATGAAGTGGGTCTGGAAAGAAACAAGAAATTCAAAAGAAACTCTACACAATGTATGTGGTTGCTGGATTGATTCTGTTGCCAGTTACTCAATTAAGTAACTTGTCTTTTGTTCACTGGTTTCAGTTGCGAGGAATACTAGATTAATCCAGTTTGAGTGTTTCACCATCACGTGTCTGTTTTGATAGAGAAAAAGGATGGTGCAACTGTTTGCCCTTCAGTCATTAGCAAGTGGAGAAAGAAGCCAGCTTCTGGTGGACTGCAGACAGGCTATAATTGGTTTACTGGTCATTGTTGACTTACTGTGTCACCAGTGGGTGGGGGACTAGAGAAATCCAAGCAAAAGCATAGGGGTCATATCTCTGTTCCTTTTCATCTTCTGAAATGTCATGTCCTAATTGCTATTGGCCAAGAACCAAGAATATTCCCCTAGTAACAGATGATCATTTACCAGGAAAAACAGCAGGATGGAAGAGTCTTATGGCATGCCCCAAAAGCCCTGTGTGTGCGTGTGTGTGTGTGTGTGTGTGTGTGTGTGTGTGTGTGTGTGTAGCTTTTGAAAATAACCTAATTATTATATCTTCTGGCTTTTACAAAATAACTTAAGAAACTCATCTGCCTACGTTTCATTGGATTTTCAGAGCAATCTTGAAACGAAAGCAGAGCAATTATTACAACTTCCATCTCATACTTCATTCCCTTTTCTTGGCATTTTCTCCTTTTTTCTATATATCATTTCTAACATAACACTTAATGTGCTTGTTATTACATGGGTTTGCATATTTTTCTCTCTCCTGCTGGAATAATAGTATAAATCTTTATTTACGTCGCTCATTAATCCAGAGCAGTCCCTAGCATATAGTATGCAGCCGGTAGGTATTTGCTGAATGAATGAATGTCTATCGAGTACATATCGATGTCTTGTCATCATTACCAGCCCAAGACTATAATTCTTCTGGATCTTTAGTCTCACTTCCCTCTGAATGGTATTGTCTCCCACCTAATATCGAGACGTCAGCTTTAATGCATCATTTCCCAGCTATCTTTTGGCTATCAGGAAGCTCAGAACTAGATGTATTACTCAATCCAATCAGCTTTTCCCTTTTGGCTTTTATTCTATGTGCCTGTGTGCTTCTGTAATAAACTCATTTCTTTTTGCAAAGTAGATATGAATGTTAATGAGATAAATTAGGTGAGACACAAAGAAAGAGATTTCCAAAGCAGT
>NW_017731811.1:866820-924296 GCF_001890085.2 Hipposideros armiger | reverse complement strand
GCAGCTCAGCTCAGGCCGGGCATCGAACTGCTGTTGCTCAGAGCTCAAACTCTTGAGCGAGCTCTTAACCAACTGAGCCACTCAGCCGGCCCCAGTTGTATATTTTTTAAAGAGATGTCTGTTGAAGTCTTTTGCCCATTTTTTTAAATTAGGGTGTTTTTTTTTAGGTGTATGGAGGTCTATATATATTATGGATATTAATACCTTATCAGATAGATGATTTGCAACTATTTTCTCCCATTCTCTGGGTTGCCTTTCACAGTTGATAGTGTCCTTTGAAGCACAAAAGTTTCTAATTTTGATGAAGTCCAGTTGACCTATATTTTCTTCTGTTGCCTATGCTTTAGTGTCAGACCTGAAAAATCACTGCCAAATCCAATGTCATGAAGTTTTTCCTCTATCTTTTCTTTTCAGAGTTTTATAGTTTCCTTTCTTATGTTTATGCCTTTAATCTATTTTGAGTTTATTTTTGTATGTGATATAGGGTAAGGGTCCGACTTCATCCTTTTATGTGTGGATATCCAGTTTTCCCAGCATCATTTGTTGAAAAACTGTTCTTTTCTCCATTAAATCATCTTGGCATTTTTGTCTAAAATCACTTGACCATATTATGCAAGGGTCATTTTAGAATTTTAATATACTTTTGGTAGTATACTGCTTTGGAAAAAAATGCATCGGTTTTGTGTTCAGGCAACCCTGGGTTTAAATCCTTACTTTGCTACCCAGCTGGGCAACCTCAGATAAGTTATTCAATCTCCCTGAGATTATTTTTCTCATCTATAAAATGGGTCTGGCAATGGTTGCCTTTTAGAGTTGCTGTGAATATTGTATGAATTAAAGCGTTCCGCACATGGTAAGTGTTCGTTAAATGACTGTTCATTTAAAGCCTCTCTAAACTCTGTTTCCTGTCTGCATGATGACGAAATAAACACTTTCCATATAAAACCGAGTTCACTGGTTAATAAGGGTGAGAGAAGGCCAGGGAGCGGGGGGAACAGCTGTCAAAATGCCAACTCTAAGGATGTCTGACATACTGGTGTGGCTAATTTGAATTGGAATGTTTTATACAGCTTAAAGGACAACGCTTAGATGATTTGCTCTTATATTTCATTAATAAACATCATGGATAGCTGACAGTTACATTTTCAAAAGGCTATAAAATTGTGATTCCATTTATAATTATATATATATATGTATATATATATATATATATAGTTTAAGATTTTAGTGGGGAATTGGGGAGGGGAACAATGTTGGGGAGTTTGGGGAGGGGAACAGTGTTGGAGAATTGAGGAAGGGGAACAGCCAAGTTTTTGTCCTTCAATCTTAGTTGTGGAGGGCACAGCAAGCTCAGCTCCAAGTCCAGTTGCACCGCTCAGCTCAAGGTGCCAAGTTCAGTCTTAGTTGCGGGTGGGCATAGCCACCATCCCATGTGGGAGTCGAACTGGCAGCCTCATTGTTAAGAGCACGTGCTCTATCCCCTGAGCCATCCAGGCAGCAGCTCAGCTCAAGGTGCCGAGTTCAGTCTTTAGTTGTGGTCTGGGTAGCCACCATCTCGAACAGGCAACCTTGTTGCTAGGAGCACGTGCTCTCACCAGCTGAGCCGTCCTGCCACCTGTTGGCAGCTCAGCGGCAGCTCAGCTCAGGCGCAGCTCACTGGCCCATGTGGGAATTGAACCGACGACCTGTTGCTCAGAGCTCGCACTCTGGGGCAAGCCCTTAACCAACTGAGCCACTCAGCCAGCCCTATAATTATATTCTTGAAAAGGCGGATGTATAGGGATGGAGACTAGATCATTGGTTTCCAGGACCGGGGGTGGGAGAAAGGGGTGGGGTACTTGAATTTGGTAGTGGTTACATGACTGTGGACATTTTTCATTACTCATGGAACTATGCACAAAGGATGGATTTTACTATAGGCAAATGATGCCTCAATTTTTTTAAAAAGGATGAAAGAAATCTTTCTGTTTACTTTCAAAAATGTAGCGCTCAGAATATGGAACTCAGATGTTCACCACTAGCTGTCTTACATATCTTGCTCCCATCTAGGCAGTGTGTGTGTGTGTGTGTGTGTGTGTGTGTGTGTGTGCATGCGCGCGCATGTGTGAAATGCATGGTCATCTGTTGAACATTCGCTCCATGCCCTGTCGAACCTGCGACAATTTGGGGAAAACTCCATGCTTCAGTGTAACCATTCAGGGAAAAAGATCCTTAAAGAGTCCACAAAATTTCCAAGATGCCAGGACCCAGTTTTTCATGAGACACAGTTTATTAAACAGTTGCCAATCTCTTATGGCTGTGAACCGCTAAGTATGACGGGTGACTCTGACAGTTACAATTTGTCAACAACCGTTTCCAGTGTCTTGACTTCATTTTGAGTGTTGCATATTTCATTATGAATGGCGGACTGAACATACCTATGACTTTGATAACTCAATTCGCTTTGTTAGTAATGGCTTCCCAAGAAGTTAGAACAATAACCATACTGAGGATAAATATTTCATAGGGAATCTATTGTTATTTATTTATCATTTATAACATGTGTTCCAAAAGCATTACAGAATATTTATTAAACATTTATAGATAATTTTATGCTGCTCCTAACATGTGATATAAATATATTATTAATTCTCTAGAATTGTTGATGGATCGAGCTCAAAATAAAGCTCTGCCAACTGGGGTTTTTGCCAATAAAGTGAAAGTAAAAGGGAAGCAGTCGACTGTGTTTGAAACTGTCAGAAGCACAATACAGTTCCCTGAGAAGGCTTATTTGTTCATCGTGGTTCTGGGTTCCAGAAATCTCTTAGCCATTGAGAACAAATACATGTTGGAGTGGATTAAAGACATCGCAGCTTCCAAGGCAGTCACTTCTTAGCAGCTGTTGCTTTGAAAACTGCCTACAGCCGCACATTAAGCCAGCAGCTCAGACAGTCAGGCGTTCCAGCAGTTCAGGGAGCAGAGTTCCTCAGAGCAGGGGTTAGGGGTCAGGACTGCTGTGCATTCTTTTCTCTTTGACCTTAATTGCAACACTGTTGCAGCTTCTGGAAACCGTGCTTTGTTTCCTTTAAGTCAAGCTCTTTGAAATGCCAAAGTCAGGGCCAGTGGAGTGGCTCAGTTGGTTAAGAGCTCGATCGAGAGTTTGAGCTCTGAGCAACAGTGGCTCGATTCCCAGCCCGAGCTGAGCTGCCGTTGAGCTGCCAACAGGTGGCAGGATGGCTCAGCTAAAAAAAAAAAGCCAAAGTCAGTCTCCCTCCCCATGACTTGCCATTTCCCTAAAGTTGGCAGCTCAGCAGCAGCTCCGCTTAGGCTGCGAATCGAACCAGCAACCCTGTTGCTCAGAGCTCACACATTGTTTCTTTGTCTCCCCCAGCTTGACTGCGATGTAGTTGACTTATAACATTGTGCGTTTAAGGCGTACAGTGCGATGATTTGATATACGTATATGTGGCAAAATGATCACAATAAGGTTTATTAATACGTCCCTCACCTCACCTCTTTACCGTGTGTGTGTGTGTGTGTGTGTGTGTGTGTGTGTGTGTGTGTGTGTGAACTTTTGAGACCTACGCCCTCAGCAAATTTGAAGTATACAGCACTGTGTTGTGAGCTGCGGTCACCATGCTGATCATTATATCCCTGGAACTTGTTCACCTTATAACTTACCACCTGCACCCATTTCCCTTCCCCACCTGCTGTCTACTCTGTCTCTGTGATTTCAGGGGTTTTTTTAGATTCCACACATAAGTGAGATCACACAGTATTTGTCTTTCTCTGTCTGGCTTGTTTCACTCAAGGTCCATCTATGTCGTCATAGATGGCAGGATTTCCTTCTTTTATGACTGCATAATATTCTACTGTGTGTGTGTGTGTGTGTGTGTGTGTGTGTGTGTGTGCATGCGCGCGCATCACATTTTCTTTCTTTGTTCATCCGTTGACGGACACTTGGGTGCTTTCTATGCCTTGGCTATTGTGAATAAAGCTGTGATGAGCGTACAGAGAACTCTTCAAGGCAGCAATTCCACTTCCTTCAGATATACACCCAGAGGTAGGATTGCTGGGTCATAAAGTAGCTCTCATTTTAATTTTCTGAGAAACCTCCACACTATTTTCCATACTGGCTGCGCCAGTTTACATCTCCACCAGCAGTGCATGAGGGCCCCCTTTTCTCTGCAACCTCCCCAGCAAGAGTTATCACTTACCTTTTTGATAATAGCCATCCTAACAGGCGTGAAGTGATACCTCGTTGTGGTTTTGATTTGCATTTCCCTGATGATCAGTGACGTTGAGCATCTTTTCATGTACCTGTTGGCCATCTGGATGTCTTCTTTGAGGATGTTCTTTTAAATTGAACCTACATTTCCACTGCCCCTTCGGGGGGACTGTGCCTGAGTTTGGTGCTGTATGTACTGGAAGTGAAGCTATTATTCCTGTTTCCTGATGGCTCTTTTTTTGCTGTTGTGTTGGGAGGCTCTTCCCAACTCCTCCCTTTTTTTTTTTCAATTGCTCTTTTCTTTTAAAGAATTTATGTCTCTAAACAGAGAAAGGAGCCTTGGTAGATTTCCAAGGTCTTAGGCTAGTACAGAACAACCACGCTATAACAAACACAAATGAACACGCAGGAAACAGGTACCTCTCTTCATTAACTGAAAGCACAGTGCCTCGAGCTTTGTTCTGCAACACGCCAGCGAGCTCTGGACCTGCTGCGTGGGTTTGTTCTGGTTCATTTCCGACACTGGTTAATATTGACACGAGCTAAGCAATTCTGAAAAATAAAAATCAATGTGCCCAGCAAAGTCTTCAATGGCCAGACACACTTTGATAATGTTCACAGCCACATAACCGGCAGTGGTCATATGCCTGCCAGATGGGAACGCGACTATTTGTGTTCAAGAATCCTTCGCTACTTCAAAGACTCTAAAATGCTGCGGAAGAAAGAGTAATGTCGGCGTGGTTTTTCAGAGCCATGGATGAAGATCAAATCCAATATAGAAAGAGTTTCTAACTGTTCAAAATAGATAGCAATTTCTAGGCCCAGCCATCCCCAAACCCAACAGGTGCCTAGCTTCAAATATGCAGCTGGATTGGACATTCTGTCGTACTCAGGCTGACGCGTAGGTTCACCAGGCTAAATGTGAAGGTGCAGAAAGTTCATCGTGTTCAGTTGAACCACAACTTGGTGAATAATACTCACTGTGTGCTAGATGTTGCCTCTGGGTGGTGACCACACAACACAACATACCAGGGGTGCCAAAAAAACATATGCACATAACTTGTATTCATCTTTTGTTATCGGTATATATTGAGTATACAATTTTAATACAGTTTTTTTTTCCTTTCTTAAAATGTGCATACACATTTTTGGCACCCTCTGTATAGATGCCATATTATAGAAATGTATGCTTGAAACCCATATAATTTTACTAACCGGTGTCACCCCAATATATTTAATAAAAAATAAAGAATAATTTGAAAAATACAAAGGCAACTAAGAAAGCCCCTTTCCCCAAGGAATTTCTATCTCATAGATTCGTTTAGTCTCTGATATTTTATGGTAGATTCTGGGTGCTCACAACAAAGATTTCAAACTTAAACGTCAACATTCATGTGTCAGGGAGCCCAGGCTAAAAAGAGACATTTGTCACTCAGCAGTCATCATTGATCTCTCCAAAGCTAATCCTTGTACTATCGTGTGCTTCCTGAGTTAGTGAGATGATAGATAGATAGATAGATAGATAGATAGATAGATAGATAGATAGATATTGTTTATATGGCATTTTATTTCAGGGCCTTGGTCACGGGAACTCAGATTAATTAATATTTGGTCTAGGAGCCACTTAACTGCTTGTAGTTAGAATGTGGGGATTCAGGGACAGGTGGAAATGATGAGACAAGTCATGCATAATGCGTCCCCCCTACCCCTTGCTGAGTGACCATTACACTGATGGGTGTTATTTCGTGAGTTTTTTTTTTCTTTTTAAATCAGCACATGGTGCCAGGAACCTGGCATTTTCAAATACTCATTAGTGCCTCTCCTCTGGGGCTTAAGATAGCAGTTATTAAGGAATGACGTCTCAAGAGACAGAATGAAACCACAGTGGCTAACAATGACTGAAGTTCAGGTGTATCAACTCTCAGCACTTACGGAGACATTGCATGGCTAAATTAGCTTTCAAAGTCTTAAACCGAACATGCAAGGCCCGCAAATGCCATGTGGTCTATTCTCTGGAGGTTAAATTTAGGTTTTGCATGGCTCCCGCTGCCAATTTGAAAGGAAGGAGAATGTCAGCGGGCGTGGAGTTGAAGCCGAGGGTAGGAGGCTGCCAACGTGGAATCCACTAACGCTGACATTAAACTGTCTCTGGAAATCCAAGCCACGGAGCAGCGTCAGCTGTCCCCAGACTTCCCCAGATGGCTTGTTAGCTCTCCATTGTGCTGCAGTTGACTTGCCTGGTTGGGGGAGGGGTCCAGCCACTCACTCACCTTTATGATAATGGAGTGTATTTAGAGGCACTCGGTGATCTGCCAGGCTAGCATTAAAAGAGCAAGGTAATAAGAAGTGTGACTCGTCAGGCCACAGGCATGTCAGCATAGGAAATGTTCAGGGACTCCTTGGCGTCCCCATTCATCCCCAATGAAAGGAAGATCACAGGCTGAGAAGATGCTTACCGTCCACCCTGCCTTCCTATGAAATTATCTTTAATGCAACCCGACTTCTTGTGGGGATCTCAATTTAAGTGACCAGTGGGGGGAAACCCCATCACCCCCATACCCAGGAGTTGGGGGAGTCTTGGCTGTGGACCCTGTGTAAAGAGATGTATTTTCTTGAATAAGTGATTGGCTGTATTTAATGAAAAAAGCCAAGAGGATGGGGGGCTTAATTGAGGTGAATTTTTTTATCTCCTTCATATTAAAAATAAAGTTTGGCTCATAGAAGCAGAGAGGAGAATGGTGGTTGCCAGGGGCAGTGGGGAGGAGTAAATGAGAGATATTGGTCAAAAGATACAGATTTTCTGTTATGCAACATGAATACATCCTGGAGAGCTAATGTACAGCAGTGAGACTGTAATTAACTACTATTTTGTGTACTTGAAATTTGCTAAGAGGGTAGATATTATATATTCTCACCACACACAAAAAAAAGGGGAAGGGAGGAAGAAAGGAAGAAAATGGCAACTTTGTGAAGTGATAGATATGTTAATTATCTTGATTATAGCGATTATTTCACAATACATATGTGTGTACAAATATTGGGTCATCAGAAAAGTCATGACGTATTTTTTTCTATGTTTTTCGTTGCAAAAATGTGTCATGACTTTTCCAGCAACCCAATACATCAAGTTATGCACCTTAAATATATAAAATTTACATTTGTCAATTATGCCTCAATAAAGCTGAAAACAAAGTTTAGAGGCAGGCAGTTCAGGGTTGACAAGGTAGTTTAGGAGTTCAGGCTTTCATTCTCAAGGTCACTTCATGGTCCAAGATGGCTGCTAGAACTCCATCCATCACATCTGCACCCCAGACAGTAGGAACAGGGAAGGGCAAAAAGGACCCACTTCCCAACCATGTCAGTTCCTTCTAAAAATCTTTCTCATAATCCTTTCTCATAATTTCCACCTATGTATAATTGAAGAGAACTTAGACACATAACACACCTTGCCGCAAGGAGGGCTGGGATATGTACTGTGGTAGCTGAGCACTTTGCCACACCAAATATAATCAGAGTTTTGCTACTAAGTAACAAGGGGAGAGCAGGTGTTAGGTAGCCAATCGCAGTCTCTGCAACTGCCATAAAGTAACACCTATTGTCTAGAATCTAGAGAACCAGGTCTTCGAGCGACTTTTCAACAGGACATACAGTGTAGCAGGAAGCATCATGGAGTAGGAGTCAGGCCATCTGTGATACTTCCTAGGTAGGTGACCTTGGGACATACATTTACGTGCCCTGCATCCCTATTTCCTCATCCACCCATCTCAGCCTGGTTGTCTACATAGAGAAGGATCTGCTCAGATAGTAAGTGTGGAAGCAGTGTGTCAAAGGGGGTGTCAAATAGAAGCCAGGGGTTGCTTAATGTTATTATGATCAATCCGTGCAAATGTTATTATGATCAATCCGTGCATTTACAGTCCTTAAGAAAACTCACTGACAACCCTTCGTTTCTCATAGAATTATTATTTATACTATATGTCGTAATGATTGCACCTTCTGCATTTGCAACACTTTACAAAACATGCATCACTTTGATACATGGATTTATTTCATTTCATGCCCATGAACACCCCCTGTGAATGACAGAGGGGAGGAATTGCAATGTACCCAAATTTTACCGGTGATCAAAACAAAGCCGCCTGTAAGCAATACTAGCTTCAAGTATGAGAACTGAGATGCTAACTTTTTATTTCTTTATTTCTTTTTTTAATTTGTATTCCCCCCACCCCCTTACCCCTCACCTCCCCACCTCCGAGTCAAGCCGTTATTCTCAATCTAGTTGTAGAGGACGTTGCTTCACTGGCCCATGTTGATATTATGATCATTGTGCTCTTCCCGGGTGAGGCAGTCGGTCACTGACCGTCAGATGGCCACAGTGCACAGCAGCCCACAGCAGCCCAGCTCCAGGTCGAGCTGTTGTTCACAATATTAGCTGTAGAGGGTGCAGCTTACTGGCACATGTGGGAATCGAACCAGCAGCCCTCTTGTTCAGAGCTCGCGCTCTTACCAATTGAGCTATCCAGCTGCCCCAGAGATGCTAACTTTTTTTAAAGTGATGAATGCCTGAATTTAAGGATGGGGTTGATGATAGGGCCCAGCACCTGAAGGCACACACACCTGATTCTCACCTGCCTAAACGGAAAATCATTTTATTTCCTCCTCATCCTCCCGTGCTTCTCCTCCCCAGCTGTCACAGCAGAAGTTACCACCTTTCCCTGTCAGCCAAACCGAGGACCCAGAAGCCACCCTGGTCTTCACACTCACTCCCCACCCACCCCTCACGCATCATCACGTTGTTGGCTTCTTTGTACTTGCTGGCTCTGTATCCTCACAGCCCACAAAGGCAGCCTAGCCTCCTCATTAATCTTTCTCCATCTCCCCCCTCCCACCCATTGCAAAAATGTTCTCCACCCCATGGTCATAGGGAGCTTTATAAAATGCAAGTCTAATTCTATATTCCTCTTTTAACCCCCCACTCCCCAGTGGCTTCCTAATGTCCCCAAGATAAAACCCAATCCTTTAAAAAAAAATTGCATGAGGCTTTTTGTGGTTTGGCACCTACTTGCTGCCCCAGCCCCGTATCTCACTCCTTTCTCATCTCCCATTCTCTCCTCCCAGAAGGCACCATGCTCTTCCTCTCAAATTCAAATCTTAAATGCACCACCCGTCCGGAAGTACTAAAACTTCTTTGCCTGCTTGATTCCTTCTTGTCCTTTAAGCTCATCCCAGGTGTCACCTCCTTCAGGAAGTCCTCCTTGCCTTCCCAGGCTGGGAGAGACAACCTGCCCAACTGCTCCAAAAACACCTGGTGCTTCTCACCGTCGCAACTTGTGCCATGCTGTATCATGATTTCTGTTTGTGTGCTAACCCTCTGACTAGGTTATAACTCCTCCAGGCCAAGGACAGCGGTTTTTTGACCTCCTACTTTATGCCAGGGACTGTCCTAGGCACCTCACATGCATCATACAACCTAGAGGCCCTTCCGTCCCTTATACAGATATGAAACTGGAGGCCCTAAAAGGTAGGTTGCCGGGCCCGGGTCTCACAGCCAGTGTCAAAGGTAAGATCGGAACATACAGGCAATTAACTCTGGAGAAGTGTGGGTCATCCTACACTAAATGTTCTTTTTTTAAATGAGATATGAATCACATACAATAAAATTCACCCTTTTAAAGTGTATAATGCAATAGTTTTCTCTTACAGTCATATGGTTGTACAACCATCACCACTATCTCATTCCAGCATATTTTCAACATCTCTCCAAAAAATCCATACCAGTTAGCAGCCATTCCCATCCCTCACTCCCCTCAGCTCCTGGCAACAATTTATATACTTTTCTGCCTCTAAGGATAGTTATGTCAAGTGGAATTACACAACATGTGGACTTTTGTATCTGGCTTCTTTCATTTAGCAAGTTTTCAAAGTGCATCCACTCTGCAGCAAGTGTCAGTATCCACTCCTTTTCTTGGCTGAATATTATCCCATTGCATGGGTATACTGTATTTTATTTATCCATTCCTCAGTTGATAGATAATTGGATTGTTTCCAGGAAGAAATGAGAGTCTGCCAACTTTGTTCTGTTCAAGATGGTTTTGATTCCCTCTGGGCCTCTTGCATTTCCACATTAATTTTAGGATCAGCTTACCAATTTCTGCAAAAAAAAAAAAGGCACCTGGAATTTTGATAGGAATTACATTGGATGTTTAGATCAATCTAGGAAGTATTGCCTTTTAAACACTATTAAGTCTTCCAATCCGTGAACACAGGATGTCTTTTTATTTATTTGTCATCTTTAATTTTTCCAACAATGATTTGCAGTGTGGGTGTAACAAGTTTTGCATTTTTTTGTTCATTTATTCCTATGTATTTTATTCTTTTTGATGCTGTTGTAAACAAAATGGTTTCCTTAATTTCATTCTCAGTCTGCGCATTGCCAGTGTATAGAAATACAACTGATTTTTATAGAGAGATATTGTATCCTGCAAAGTTGCTGAACTCATTTATTAGCTCTAATGATTTTTTGTGCATATGTGGATTACTTAGCATTATGTCTAGGCAAGATCATGTCATTTGAAAATAGAGATAGTTTTACATCTTTCTTTCCAATCTCGATGCCTTTTATTTCTTTTTCTCGACTAATTGCCTACACTGTATTCTCTTAATAATAATTGCCAGCATTTTTAGTGCTTGAAATGTGCCAGGTATTATTTTTTTTTAAAATCAATGTGTCTTTAGTGCATGTCTGTATCAGTTTATATGTACTAAATATTCACAGAAGATCGAAAATGAGGGGATGGCTTTCACAGATGAAAAGCACTAAATGTGAATATAGTCAGAGTAATTATACTTGGGGAGACCCTGAGAAGCGACAGAATGTGGTCTCTGAAAACTGCCAGGCTACCCCAAATCCTGGGCTTACAGTGACTATTAGGAAAAAGATGAAAACTGCTGAAGACCAGAGTTTAAACACATCCCCAATGGCAAGTTACTTTGTCATTTCCCCTCATCCTTAAAAAGCTAAGGCAAACATTGTATGACTTTCCTGACCTTATGGCTTATTCACTGTGGGCTTTAGAAAAAGGTATTTCCACCCTATGGGCCTCAGTGTGTGCATCTGTACAATGGGATGACAGGAACTTGCTGTGAGAATTGCATGGGATGATGGTACCTCCCAAGTGTTTAGCACATAATATATCCTCAATAAATAACGCAAAGGCTGATGTGGTCTAATAGTTACTGAGTGATCACCATTGCAACGGCTCTACCTGCCTCCTCTTGTTCAGTTGTCATATCACCCCATGGGAAAGTGCTAGGGATCAGGCTCTTGGTGAAATTAATTCAAGGTCTTACAACTAGTGAGTGCCATAATTGAGATACTGTGACACTAATTCCCATAGGCTTCAAGAGTATTTACCTTTCTTTTTATCCCCCCTTGCCCGGATCCCTCCGCCATTTTCACCCTAGGCTTGGAAGTACAGGCAAGTATAATTCACAAAATAAAATACGTGGTGTATTTAGTCATTCAATCAACCGACAAGGATAATGAGTTCCTGTTACATAACCGGCTCTAGAGAAGCCTCTGAGAGTGAATTTATGAAGAAGACGCATCCCCAGATTCGTGAAGGAGAGAGGAAAGAACAGCACAAAAATAACAACACACCATGATGCACCCTTTATGAGTTTGGCCTCCATCCCACAGCACTGTGTATCTCTCCTTTGCAGAATTGATCACAATTGCTGTTTTGCACGTGCCTGTGTTATTGGCTAAGTTTGGTTTCCTGTCTAGACTACAGATCCCATACAGGGTGTTCTGTAGGCCACTACCATGATCTTAAAGCCCACTAAGTGCTTGCACATAGTAGGTGCTTCATAAGTAGTTGCTGAATGGGATCACTGAGCGAGAGAAAGGACGAAAGACTTTCGTATGGAAAGAAGCATGTCTAGATTTGCGCTTTGAAAAGGTTATTATTCTGACCAGAGGCAGGGGTACCTGTGAGGGAGATGTTATAAAGATTATACATCCTTGCCCTGTTCAGCTCAGGCTTGGTCATGTGACTTGTTCTGGCCAATGAAATGTAAACAGACGTATGTCATTTCCAGGCAGAAGCTTTGGTAACCCCTGCGTGGCTCACCGGGTAGTTTTTTTTTTTTTTTTTTTTGGTGAGGAGAAAAGCGTCCTTTATTCTAGATGCTGGCAGCTAGGGAAGATGGCAGACTCATGTCTAACAAAACCACCTTCCTCAAGCCAAAATGACCCCGGGTAGTCTTTTTTTCTGCACAATGACCAGCAATGCTCCAGATAGAGACCACTCCAGCAGTCTGGGTCCCAGAGGGAAGATGTCATGGAGCAGAGAGACATCTGGGCCCACAATGAGCATGGAGTGTGGTGGAGATGATTAAACCTCCGTGATCAGAAGCCACAAGAGACTATGAGGTCACTTGTTACAACAGCAATACTTAGTCTGTCCTGACTGATCGATGACATTGTAGGCTTGGTGTAAGGAGTCAGTGAAATAGACGTATGTACAGAACTACCTGGCACATAGTAGGTCTCCATAAATATGAACAGTCCCCTGTAGGTTGATGTCCTGAGTAGTTCTGTTATCTTCTGAAAAAAATTATATATGTTTTCTCAGTCCATTCGGGGAGCCGTAAAAGAATACCATAGATGAGGTGGCTGAAAAACAATAGACATTTATTTCTCACAGTTACAGAAACTGCAAGTCCAAGATAAGACATCAACAGATTCAATGCCAGGTGAGGACACACTTCCTGGTTCATTGATGGCGGTCTTCTTGCTGTGTCCTCACGTGGTGGAAGGGGCGAGAATGTTATCTTTTATAAAAGCATTGATCTCACTCATGAGGCCTCCACGCCCATGATCTAATCACCTCCCAAAGGCCTCACCTCCAATTAGTATCACATTGGGGGTTAAGTTTTAACATGTGAATTTGGGGGAGACACAAATATTCTGTCAATAGCATACACACACACACACACACACATACACACACATCCTAGCATACTCTGACACATAGTAGGTGCACATCTACTAGGTGCCTTCTTTCCCTCATTCTTCTGCCTCACTGAAATCTTCTCATATAAAGAATGTCTCCCAAGAAAATGTATCCATCTCCTTATTCATATGGTTTTCCAGTTACTTATTCCTGTTTTCTGCTGTGAATCATAGCATGTTTCCAGGCATGCTTTATCGCCTATTTCCTGCATAAATAATTGTCCTGGATCCAAGGGGCAATGTGTATGCAGTGGTCCCAGGGCTGGCACAGCACTTAGCGAGCTCCTAATGTGCAGTGTGGTGAAAAGGGGTGTCAGGTTGGGAGAGAAACCTCATCCACCATAGTTCGGGCCACTTACATTCATCTGAGGAGAGAGAAGGGATGCATTTGGACTGCAATTCTGCACCTTATAAATAGACATATATAGCACTGCATACATTATTAATACGGGCTTTATTGCTAGCTTTATTGAATCCACGATGGTGCTTCTCTCGGGAAGCCATAGAACACAGGAAGATTGCACAGACGCCTGCATTAAGCAGGACCACGGTATACCGAGCAAATAAGGCTGTGCAAACAGCAGTATTCATGCTCGCTGCATCCTACAATTCAAAGAACATAACAAATAATGTGCTCGTGCAAACCCCACAGCAGCTATTTGAAGTATTTTGTGCATTTCTTATCTGTGGCGTTCATGCTAGCACAAGAGTCAGCAGGGCAAACGTATTTTAAAGAGTTCCTGAGCAGAACCTACCAAGCCTTGCCTTCCTCCGTAACCCCATCTTGTCCGTGGACCCACACCCTCACTCGCTCTGGTCGGGTGCCCTGGACAAGCCTTGAACAGGCAGAGTTAGTTCCTACATCTAGTTCTCTACCCTGGCAGTACCCTCTGCACACACACGCCTTCTTAACTGATCCTCTCCTATTCACTTTCTGTCTCTTACCCTCTTTATTATTATAGTAGTGCTTATTCCTAGATGTCCTGTTCTTATTTATGTCTTCCCATCTTCACCGCCTGCCTGCCCAAGTAGAATGTCAACTTCATGAAAGGAGGGAACCTTTCTGTCTTGTTAGTTGCTGGATCTCCAACATGGATAACAGTGGTTGGCACACGGTAGGTGTGCAATAAATATTGGGTTGTTGGAAAAGTCACGATGCATTTTTGCAATGAAAAACATAGAAAAATGCATCATGACTTTTCTGACAACCCAATATTTGACTGGATGAATGAATGAATGAATGAATGAAGATAAATCTTGATGGAGCTAAGTCCCTTTACCTGCTTTGTCCACTATGTAAGTCCTCTGTCCTGTTTGCAGCTCTAATCCCAGGGTCTGAAACTGGGAATGGCACTTAGAAGGTTCTAATAATTGGTGATCGAATTGAAGAGAACTCAGATATGTTCTAGAAGAATCAGTGTGGTCAGCAGTGTTTCGTTACATTCCATTTCCTCGTTCTGTATTTGGCATGGTGGGAGAGTGTAGAGTACTGATAACATGAATAGATCTGAGATTATCATGCTAAGCGAAATAAGTCAGAAGAAAAAGTCGAGAACCATATGACTTCACTCAGATGTGGGATACAAAGCCGAGAGCTGCAAACAAACAAGAGAAACAAAAACTCATAGACACAGAGAACAGCTTAATGATTACCAGAGGGTAAGGGGGGAGGTGGAAGAGGGTAAAGGGGTCAAATATATGACGATGGAAGGAGAACTGACTCTGGATGGTGAGCACACAGTGCAATATATAGACGATGCGTTATAGAATGGTACAATTGAAACCTATCAAATTTTGTTAACCATTGCCACCCCGATAAATTTAATTAAAAGAAGAGTAGCTTTTTTCTACCTCCCTTGGACGAGGAAATTAGATTCCCCTTTTCCAGGGGCTGGCTTAGCAGAAGGTGTGTAAACCTCATTCTGGCCTATAAGATATAAGGAAAAATTAGCTGGATGTGGCTTCAAGGAACTACCCCAGTGATGTAAACAAACTCCACACACGTAGAAAGCCCTTGGGGGGCCCCTCCTGCTACTCTCTTTGAAAGTAGCCAAGTGACGATGTGATGCTAAGGCATCCGCCTTGTGGTCATGAAGGCAGACCCTCCCCAGGATAGAAGGTGGCCAAATGGAAGGACTGAAGAAGCCTGCACCTTAGATGGCTTTGCTGAGAGCCTGACCCAACCCTGGGCCACTGAGCGCTGGGCTTCTACTTGAGAAACATGAAATGTGGTTGGGTCTCAGCCAGGGTTGTTCAGGAGTTGTTACCTATAGCCAAATGGATCCTAAGTGATACACACACCCTATGCCGGATGGTGTGCTAATTTGGGGAAATGGGAGATGAGTGAATGGGTGAATGAATGAGACAATCTCCACCCTCAGAGGGCTGCCAGTCTAGCGGGAGTATTGAGAAGTAGAGCCACACTGCCAAGAGGGTGTAACCTGTGCCAGGATAGGAGCAGGCATGGAAAGCTTTGGAGCCTACGGGAGAGACACAATCCAACTGAGGGGATTGTAAGAGATACACACACACACACACACACACACACACACACACACAAATCCTTCACTGAGCTGTTAAGGAGGAGTATGAATTAGAGAAAGAGAAGGGTGCATTTCCTTTTAACAAATGAGCATTATGTAGATTCATGAGTTGTAGGGTAGCTGAATGGCGTTTTGTGTGTCTACCATGAAGATGATGGAGGAAAGAGAGGCTTCAGAATGAGTTTGGGGGGCTATCATGGTGCTTTTCACCAAGGAGGACAGTCACGGCCAAATCCTGCCCCTGACCCCTTCTCAGGTCTGAGTTTTCCAACAGAGCAAACTCGACACACACTACTCACTGAAACAAACGCAGCAGCTCAGCCAGCGTGCTAGACCCTACTTCTGCATAGCTCTGGTGAGACGAGCAGTGACCAGATGAGCAAATACCTTCCCTCTCTGAAGCTATAATAGTCGGAACGGCAGAAGAGAGCCCGTCTACCTGCACAGTGAAGAGGAGGAGATGGAGCAGATGGAAGGCCGGTACGGTGAGGACTCCTACCATCTGGGCACAGGACTTGCAAGCGATAGACCACACTGGGGTCTGCTCTTTACAGCACAGGACCTTTATTTACCAATACCAACAAGTCCCATCCGCAGCTCGCCCCTGAGGTAAGACAGACACATTTTAGGAGGCTGCTACATGTGGCGTGGACATGTGACATAGAGCTAGAAATCCCATCCGCAGGAAAACGTCAAGCACTGAGGCTCGGGAGATGGACTGAACTTGCTCACGAAGCACCTTCTGATGCCCTGTTAAGGGGTTTGGATGTGATCACCGGGCAACAGGAGCCAGTGAAGTCATTTCAGCAAGTGGGAGGACAGACGGGCCGTGCTCAAAAATACGGGAGTAGCTGCGTGGGGGAGGACGGGGGATTTGGGCAGGGCTTTGCAGGACCCCGTTGGGAAGCAAAGCAGATGCAGAGCCAGCTCTCCCATCAGGGCCTTTCTTCTTCTAGACAAAACGTTGCCTTCAGCTGTCAGATGGTTTTGCATTCTGTGGGGCTTCAGGGTCAGGCTCCCCAAAAGACAGAACCTCAGGTGTTAAAAATAAGGATTGTGGTTGGGCCCGCCGAGTGGCTCAGTTGATTAAGAGCGTGAGCTCTGAGCAACAGGTCGCCTGTTCGATTCCCACATGGGCCAGTGAGCTGCGCCCCAGCTGAGCTGCTGCTGAGCTGGTGAGAACGCATGCTCTTAGCAGCAAGGTTGCCAGTTTGACACCCGTATGGGATGGTGGGCTGTGCGACACCCCCCCCCCCGCAACTAAGACTGAACACGGCACCTTGAGCTGAGCAGCCGCAAGCTGTCGACCGGTGGCCGGGAGGCTGGATGGCTCAGTGTGCAACAAGGTTGCCGGTTCGACTCCCACATGGGATGGTGGACTACGCTCCCCCCACAACTAAACTGAAAGTGGCAACTGGACTTAGGGTTGAGCTTGCACCCTCCACAACTAAGACTGAAGGACAACAACTTGACTTGGAGCTGATGGGTCCTGGAAAAACACAATGTTCCCCTTCCCCAATTCCCCAATAAAAATCTAAAAAAAATAAAAAATAATAAATAAGGATTGTGTCGAATAGTGAGAGTTCCAGATGGCGGTTGGCCAACTTTTCCTGTAAGGGGTCACATAGAAAACATTTTATACTTTGTGTGCCATACGTTCTCTATTATGACTCAACTACCAATATAGCCTGAAAGCAGCCATAGACAGTACATACATGAAATGGGCATGGCTGTGTTTCAATAAAACTTTATTGACAAAACCAAGAGGAGGGCCAGGTTTGACCCACAGAGTCTATAGTTCATAGTTTGCAGACAGACCTCTGCTTTAGAACTCCACTCCAGCCCTGCTTCTGCGTCCACCTCACTGCGTGTCCTTGGAAGGATGATTGACCTTCCTAAGCTCCTGTTTCTTTTTCTGGGAATGGCATATAATACCCACCGTGTAACTGCTGTGAAGAAGAATGAGATAAGGCTTGTCGAACATTTAGCACCATGCTTCGCATAGAGTAAGTGGCGTTGTGGAGGTGGTTGTTTTGCGATGGCTGCTGCTGTGTGTGTGTGTTTGTTTTTTGGTTGCAGCTTTCCCTACCAGGTGTGATGGAAAATGAAGCACAACCTAAAAGCCAGCAGCACTGGAGAAAAACAAAATGTTCGCCAGGGCTGAGCCAGAAATGACGCTCTTCTTTTTCTGGCGGTGCTTTTCTTTATCTGCAGCTGAGGCTGCCTCTAATTCCTAAAGGACGTGGGACATTTAAGTGGATTTCATTGGCATTAATTATTAAAAACAATTATTTATTAATAAATGAGAACCCTAAGAATGCACTTGTTCAGTGCTTTATAGTTTTCTTTTATTTTTACTTTATTCTTTTCAAAGGGCTTTTCAAAACTGGGGCACACAGGGTACCAGGAGGCATGTGAAGATAACAGGAGGGAGAGACATCATCCTAGAGAATCAGCTGTACTCAATTTGGGGGGAAAACAACATTATTTTTTATTAAAACAAACTTGAATATATTGTCGAGCAGAAAGGAGAACTGTGATTTTTTTTTTCAAAAGACAAAGTCTGAGACTTCAAAGATATTTCAAGGTTGAGAGCCACCACTTCGGGCTGTGCCCCAGATGGCTGCGATATAAGGAGCACGCTTATATCTTTTCAGCACAGCCTCCCCCTGCAAAGCGTGTGGGGAAGGTATTTTTGCAAATTCTGCAGATGAAGAAACTCTGCAGAAAAGTTGATGGTCTTGCTCAAGTCGGCCGAGAAGTTCAGCTGCAGAGAGTCCTTAAATCTCAGATTTTTGCTTCTTCTGTGCATGTGTGCACGACACCGTAGGGGTGGCGATGAGGTGCCAGTGACACTGTGAGCCAGGTGCCATGCCAAGTGCCGGGGGGTCCGGAAAGATATAAACCCTTCAACTTCCACATCTGGAGAGCCCGGAAAAATACCTGGCATTGAGTCGACTCAGTCCTCAGGTATCCTGGAGTCACACCTTTCATGAATACATCCTTCCCCAATCCTAGTTCATTTGCCTCAGTTTCTGCCTCAGTTTCCCCACAAGGCAACAGAATTCCCACTAGACTTTAAGCTCTGCCATTCACTCACTTTGTTGGGGCACAGCTCCTAGCCTAGAATAGTCTACTGCCATAAGCAGATATGCAGTCATTGCCGCCCCCCCACCACCACCAATGACCCACCTGCTACCTTTGCAATACAGTGTGGCTATCTGTATCTGCATTTCTGAACCCCCAACAGGGGGAATCGGACTCCTGCTGGAATCCCAGCTTTGTCCTTTTTTTCTATTGGAGGCCATGGCATCCCCCTTTTGTCCCCCACAAGGGCCATATTTGCAGCCCACTTGCCTCCCCTTTCACACCCTGTTACCCACTGAGTCAGCTGCTGTGAGTACAAGGAGCCCTGAGTCCCAACCCTGAACACCACTTCATGATGGTGTGAACGTTGGAACATGCCTCAGCCTCCCCAAGGCATCAGTGGCACCACTGCCTATAAAATGGGGACAGGTTACCTTCTCCATTGTCTCAGCGGGAGGATGGCTCTAGCTCACGTGAGCAGCCCAGCACAGGGGCTGGCAGGTGCCTCAGTTCCCCCCAACAAGCCCACCCACTCTCGGTGAGCTGAGGTCCCAACAGATAGATCGTCACTCATGGCAGATCTGAATTCTTGAAAATGCTGGCGATGGGGTGTCTCAAGGGAGGTTGGGGGGCCTGGAGGGCTGTGGAGCTCCCGCCTAGCCATGTGGCTTTGGGGGCTCCACCCGTGAAGGTCTTTAAGTTTTGTCTCCAAATACAACCCTGTCATGGGGACCTTTAACCCGATTTCTGGCTCAAAGCCCTCCGTTTCCTGCTCTGAGCAGAGTACCTGAGCTGTTTTGCCCCAGCCTTCGGAACGAGTCTATTTATAGCAGCCATCATTAACTCTCCATTGCGGGTCCCCAGAGCCTCACCTGTCCCCCCCGCTCCTCCTGCAGAAGTTGACTTCACAGGGTTTTCTGAGCGTTCTTTGTAATATTAGTTAACATGTACAGGAAAGCCCCAAGGTCATGTTCCACTCTTGGCACCCTTCACTTTAGATTTGAGAAATCCCCTAAAACTCTCATTAGCGGAGGCTGCCTCACACCTATGAAACTTTAAAAATACCTGGCTAATCAGCCACTTTGCACACCTCCACGTGGGCAGAGAGCCGTTCAGTTCCTCCTCATCCCCCCTCCTGGCATCGCATTCGTGTAGACAAGAGCTGTCAAAATCTGACGTCCTATGGTATTTAAAATAAAATGAAGGGAACTTCTCATCTGAAACCAGCAACCACTCAAAGAGAAACTGGGCGAGAGGCAGAAAGTGGACCGGGGAAGTGGCGTTCTAGCGGACCCTCCGTGTTCTCATTCATTTTTGACTAGGATCTGATCGTTGGGATTTAAAGGGATATGGACCATAATAATAAGAAAACAAAATCACCGCTGACTGGGTGCCTACCACATGCTAGGCGCCATGGAAACTTCTCAATGACAGTATCTCTGAGCCCTGAAAAGTAAACCCCAGTTTGCATATCAGGAAATTGATGCTTAAAAAGGGTCAAGTAGTATTCTCAAACGACCACAGCCAGTAGGTGGTCCAGCCAGGATCCTCACCGATGTCTGTCTGTCTGTCTACTCTGTGCTCCAGCCACCTCCCCTGTGGAATATAAATTTCCCAGGTGGACCCTTCTCTACTCCATGTAGATAGACCTACTCTGGGACTTGTCCTGTTACCCGTTCTTCACCCAGAGATAAAGTCTAGCACTACTCTGCAGTGACACTGGTGAACTTGTAAGTTACACAACAGTGTCCTCAGAATTATCTGGGGGTGTTTATCAAATATACGTATTCCTGAACCCCACCTAAGGAGTACCGATATGGGATCTCTCGGGGGACCCGTGGGAATCTGGTCTCACTGAGCATCTCCACGTAACTCTTTTTCATGTGGACGTTTGAAAACCACTGTTCTGTGACGTTGGACAATTAAGTTTGCAAACCCATCCTAGAAAAAGTGTTACACACCTCATTGCTGAATATCACTATGGTCACCTTGGAAATACTCCCCTTGGGAAGCTGTGCACCAACGCCAGCGCCTAGTCCACCCTTCAAAGCAATTTTAGAACTCTTTTTCTGGAATGGCCATCATAACTGTCGTCATATTACCCTTGATGTCCTGAATGTCATCAAAATGTCTTCCTCTCACTATTTCCTTTATCTTTGGGTAAAGAAAGAAGTCACTGGGGGCCAGGTCAGGTGAGTAGGGAGGGTGTTCCAATACAGTTATTTGTTTACTGGCTAAAAACTCCCTCACAGACAGTGCTGTGTGAGCTGGTGCATTGTCATGATGCAAGGGCCATGAATTGTTGGCGAAAAGTTCAGGTCGTCTAACTTTTTCATGCAGCCTTTTCAGCACTTCCAAATAGTAAACTTGGTTAACGGTTTGTCCAGTTGGTACAAATTCATAATGAATAATCCCTCTGATATAAAAAAAAGTTAGCAACATCGTTGCAACAAGTCCATGAACTTAATTGTCAGACCTCATATGTCCAAGCAGGTGTGCAGGGAGGGTTCAGAGTTAGGCTGTTTATGAACCCTGCATGTCCTCTGCAGGAAGTGAAGTGTTCCTTTCTCAACAGACTCTCCAAAAATAGGCATCAGTGGGGTGAAGAGAGAAACTTCCGGGTCACTGAGATGAATCAGCCTGTTATAAAAGGTGCCCAGTACCCAGTTATGGAAACAAAGGTATATGGTCCAGAAAGATGTCAATTTGTGAGACTCACATAAATCAAACTCTTGACATTAAAATGGCAGCAGATGCCACTGGCAATGTGGAAAACTAGAATAGAATCCCAGACGTTGAACTGGTAGAAGAGGGAAAGTGAGGAGATGAAATTCAGAGGAAGCTTGCCTACTTGGGTAAAATGAAGGGGCTTGGAAACACAGCTCAGATATAGAAATGACCCAGAGGGAAGAAGTCTGTTCAGTCAACCCAGGCAGGTCATAATCAGCAGAAAGCAGGTGAACAGGGAGAGGGTATGGCCCGGATGAAGACCATGCCATGAGGGAAGCAGGCGTGACTGATGTTGTCATGCAGAGAAGACTCAAGGAGCAGTCTCATCTGAGAATTCCACAGTCACTGCGGAGCAGCAGCTATATACCAGGCATTGTGTTATGTGCTCGGGTTGCCGAGAAAGTAACACACGATCTCTGCCCTGACAGACTCACAGCCTGGTTGAGGAACAGACTTACAGACAAGCACAACATGGTATAACAAACATGGTGCTCCAGAGAAAAGGGCCAAGGGCAGCAATGAGAGTGCAGAGGAAGGGTATCTAACCCAGTGAAGGTAAGTCAAGAAAGGCTTCCA
The DNA here is from genome assembly GCF_001890085.2 of Hipposideros armiger. NCBI lineage: Eukaryota > Metazoa > Chordata > Mammalia > Chiroptera > Hipposideridae > Hipposideros > Hipposideros armiger. The sequence goes on along the minus strand of NW_017731811.1, from coordinate 902,137 downwards.
GGAGGAGGTGATGTCTGAGCTGTTTCTTTTTCAATTGGAGTTAGGCTGGGAGAAAAAAATCAGGACAGATTCAAAGCCGTCGCAAGATGGTAGAAATGAGGCTTTTCTAAATTTTTAGCCTCATCCCAAATTGGCTTGCATACTGGGGCAAGACTACCAGTATATGTTGGGGGGGGGGGACAAAGGCAGGATGGGAAATGCCTCCGTGGACTCACGAGAGAGGAAACTGGGAAAGCAGAATCATTCAAATGCTGCCATTGTAATTACTACCTATTGACGTGGACGGCACATTTTGCAGGACTCGGAAGAGAGTGATGGCGGGCAAAAATGGTCAGCAAAGGTGAGTCAGGTGGAACTTGGGTGAGGGGCTCGTTTTTCTATTGGTCAGAGTGTGTGCAGACCATGAGACGGTGGGGTCTCTGAAATGTTGGTCAGTGTATCTGACCCCACTCTCTTCTTGGATGCTGAGGTTGCGGGACTGGGTGACTTGAGGATGGGTTAGTATTATGAGGCTCATAGAACCAGCATGTCCCAAATAGCCCTTCCTTGAGCAATGATTTCCTAAGAGGTCAAGGTTTCTTTGCGCACAAAAGACATGACAGATGGGCTACATACGTGGCTCATGGCATTTGATCAAAATAATCTTCCTGTTCCAATGTGACTGGTTAACCCTTTCCATTTATCTGTCTATTCCATCAGGACTTTTAGAGGAGGTGTCTTCCTTAGTAACATTCACTTGAAATTACAGAAGTGTAATGAATGTAATTCATAAGTGTAATGAAACGCAGTCTTCCATATTGAGTGAGAATAAAAGATGGGTATTCAGATGACTATTACGTTTAATTTTAATCGACTTTCCAATGTAATTTGGGCCATCTATAGAAAATATAGAGCAGGTTCTCAATCCATAGACATCTAGAAGGTCCATGGGCCCCCTAAAAGTGTTTACAGGATTTTGAGTACATGTGCATATACAATTCCCCCAACCCTCTAGAAATGGGTCCATTGCTGCAACCATGTTCTCAAAGGTGTAAGTCTCACACCCGTGTGCACGTGTGGACACACATACACACACACACACACACTCACACGTTAAGTCATCGCTTTAGAATGGGATTGAGTTAGGCATTTGATGTTGGCAGCCTGACAATGCCTGTACTTTGGTTTCTGTCCAAAATGAATGATTTTCTTCAGAATCAGGTATTGAAAGCATCTCAGCTAGACCAGGGCTATTTTTCCAGTACCTATTGGGGAAGAGGGATTTGATGAGTTCCAGTGAAAGTGAGTCATGGCAGCATCGTGCTACGTCCAAAAACTACACAGACAGACAAGTTTGATAATTGCCCCATAGAAAAGAAGTCCACAGAGACACCTCTGTCACCAGAGTTTGGCAGGGTGTCCTAAGGGAGCTGCTTCTGTATAGGAAATAGAATTAAGTAGATAGGAATTGAAATGCAAAATGTTTGATTTGCATTGGATTGAACAGAAAGGGTCCTTTATGTGTGCCTGGGACCCAAGTACAAGTTGATGTTGGCGGCCAACACATTTGGCATTTGCCCACTTGGTATTTGCAAAAGCGGAGGCATTTCCATTTTGCAAACAGCCCACAGATACATTAAATAACCCATTTCATGATGGACATCTGGACTCCTCAAACCTGCCAAAAGTGGATGGGCTCACTGCTGCCTTCCAGCTTTATGGTGGGGAACGGCTGCCTTCAAATGTAAAAGCCGTCTCTGCAACAGCGTGGCAGGTTGGGGTCTCATCTGTCCAAACGCAGCACACACGTGCATTTGGATGTTAGTTATGTCCAAGCCACTGGCCGCATATGCAGCATTTCACACACCTGGGTAGACACAATCCTTGTTCATTAAAGCAGCATCCTGAAAAGCGGCCTGACACCTGATTCTCCCACTCGTCATCTGAATGGTGGCTATCCTCGAGAGATGAGATATACAGGTAGGTAGAAATAACTGGAGGCATTCTTAAATTTAGTATTTTATGAAAAAGGAAAACAAAACAAAACAAAACAAAACAGGGTTGGCTGAACATTCCACAATCCACCCTGAGCAATGGAAAGCAGAAGTGATTTTTTTATGGAGTTAGCACAAGAATCATTTCCAGCCCTCCACAAGGAGATGTTCAAGTCCTTGGTCAGGTCTGCTCAGGGTAACGCGTTCCAACTTGCTGTAGTCTACATTTTACTTCTTGTCGATCTTTTGTGTGTGCTAAGCCGACCCTGGCCAGTGTTTGAACTGTAGCTTACAGTACCGGCTTGTGTGTGTTTGAGTTCGCCACCTAGTGGCCAAGTGGCTCTTCGTGTTCCCGTTTTGTCGTCCCAGGCTCAGGCTGGAAGAGCAGGTTATTCATGAGTCATTATAGTGCCGGAGCTCAAATATCAATGTTTGCTCCCACAGTTTTAGCTCAAATAGAAAGGTTTAAAAGGAAAGAAAAAATACTGGGATATTTATAAGTGATGATTGCTTGACCTCGCTCCATTTAATGCGTGCTATACAAACAAAAAGCAAAACTGGCAGAAAAGAAAAGGAAAGGGTTTTCTTTTCAGAGGCTGACAGTGCAAAGAAAGTGTGTGTGTGTGTGTGTGTGTGTGTGTGTGTGTGTGTATGTGTGTGTGTTTCTAAGCATGCATCAAAAGTCACAGAGGCAAGTACTTTGTAATTGCAATGAGGTTTCCAACTTTCCTCCTATGCCAATAAAATATTTTCGTTTTTGTGCACAAATTGGTGTCCTCCCAATGTACACATTATAAAATCATGAAATTAGGATAAGAATGATTGTATTGAGCACCTACTATGTGCTTGGACTTGTGCTGGGTAGTTTGCATATGTTATTTATTAGAGCGCTTTATGACTCAGGCCTACTAGGGACTTGAATGTCTGTACAGCCCAATCTGCACCCAATACCCAAAAACCCTCTACACTGATGCTTCTCAAACTATCTACGGAGAAGGACTTGCCTTTTAAAATTTTTTTCGGCATCCAATGCTTTTATTTAAAATATATATATATATATATATATATATATTAGAAAAAAATCAAATAAAATATCCAATAGACAAGCCCACATTTATTTATTTTTATTATTTTTAGAGTCAACAGATATGAAAATTACTATGTCAAACTCCTGTACATTTTCTAAATGCTTACTCTCAATTTCCATATTTACTCAGCTACAGACCAGTCACAATGCTTGGTCCACAGACCACATTGAGTAGAACTGATCTACACGGTTTTTGCCAAAGCATCATCCAGCTTCTGAGCTTCTCCCATAACAAGGACTACCTGTCTCACAGGTGGGTAACTCGTTCCATTGCTGGCCGGCGCTGATGACCAGAGTCTGCTTCTCTGTATCCACTGGCCAAGGCTCTATCGCTGACCCACATTCAGCAAGACTCAACTCTCTCTTTCCAGTCACACCTTTTTGGCTCTATGAGAAGAACTGCTTTCTGACCCGAGTCTGACTCCTCCTCGCCTGGTCCACACACTCGAGTTTGCAATAGCCCACGTAAGAGTCCAGCTTTCAGGACGGATTGCAACAGAGGGCAGTAACGGACGCCTCCGCTCCATTGGCTGGCTTCTCTAACTCCTCCAAGGGCAGGGAGGAGTGAACTGATGGCTCAGGGTGCAGACATTGCTTGGCCAGGTGTACAGTGGGCAAGCACATTTTGGAGTTCAAAGGCAGGCACCCAGACGTGACTCTCTTGTCTGCTTTGCCTCCATCTTGTTGATACAACGTAAAAGGGGCGGGGCCGCCCGATTTCACTGGAGTGTTCAAAATGGCACCCTGTTTTCTAGCATTAACTTGAAGGTCACTGTTCTAAGTTCCTGTACCATGTGGCTGGCCAGATACGGGAAGATCCACTGATGCGTATTCATGATTGAAGGACGGGGTAGAAAACTTGTCTAGGATTCAGGCATGGAGGTTACTTGGCCTTGACCTAGCTAGTGGCAATTTCGTACTTGGATTTTCATTTGCCTCTTTCCTTATGATGTTGCATCAATTACTCAGCATCACTGTGCATTGATTTCCTCCTCTGGGAAAAAAATAATAGAGCTAAAAGAACTTACAGGGTGGCTATGAAAAGTAAATGATTTAATAAGATAATTTATACAAGGCACTTTGAACCTCTCTTAACCTTGCAAATAAATGCTTAGGATGATTTTGATTTTCACATATTTCCATTGGCTTGTAACTTCCCAGGGAACTTTGAGAAGTGTTTGGGAAGGCTATGGATATCCCTGGAACTTCTCATCAAAACCATGAAATAGCATTGTAATGACACTTATACTCCTAAAAAATTAGAATACAGGGAGTGGGGTGTGTCCAGCAAGACATACAAAAGGAAATTCACCTTTCTGGTTCCAAAGATATTGTTTCTGTTCATTTAGTCCCAACACACATTCCTTTATCATGGTAATGGTGGCCGTTGCTGTGGCTAATAGCTGCTTGCGCTTATTGTCATCTGACAACATCACAATCTTAATTCAGATGTCTGCCAGCCAAAACATCCAAGTAGCTTTTGTTTCTGTTCTCCTAAGTGTATCCCCTCATTCTGTAGCTGGATGCGGTTCCTTGGGGACTTCAGTGTGGAATCTTATGTGTATTTCCTACTCAATTTTATCTCAGATTTGGCCCACTGCTTTCAAATATCTTAATTAGGATCAAATAGAGATGTCACCTAGTCCAGTGTTTTACACACTTATTTTTTTTTTCAGCCATAAAACTCATGTGAAATCCAAGAAGTTATAGAGATGGCGATGGAACTTTCTGGAAGAAGGGGAAGAGGGCAGGTTCTTGTCCACTGGACTTCCCCAACAGCTACTGGAGTCCCTTAGAAAACCCCTACAGCCTGAAGAGAGTAGTTGCAGCTATGCTTCTTTAGCCTGAATCTGTTATTTTACCAATGGAGCAACTGAGGCCAAGACAGCATATGACAGTTGTCTAAAATGATGCAGCTACAGGCCAAGTGGCTCAGTTGGTTAAGAGCTCGCTCAAGAGTGTGAGCTCTGAGCAACAGGGTCGCCGGTTTGATTCCCGGCCCGAGCTGAGCTGCTGCTGAGCTGCCAACAGGTGGCAGGATGGCTCAGCTAAAAAATAATAATAATAAAATTAAAAAATATATAAAAATAAAAAAAATGATGTAGCTAATTAATAGCGTGCCTGGGTCTGTTTCATCTCTATTAGGGAAATGGAAAATGGAATATTACCTTTCCTTGGGCCAAACTCTTAAATATCAGGGTCTATCCGCTTTTGGAGATTTATCTGTGAACATGGGGTCAGAGCCAGATTTTGAAAGGTTAAGCCTTTAACCAAGTCATGGAGTTGATCCCTCACAGGTCAAGTGGATTCCTATAGAACATGCTCACGGGTCATTAATCGCCTATCCAATTTTGTACATGTGCCATGCTGCTCATTTTAATAGGATTTGATAATTTAAAAAAATGCTGCAGAGAGAAATGGCTTGAGTTGGGGCTTCAGTGCATGGTGGTGTTTTCTGAGGTGTTTATTTCTTAATCATAAAGGTCTTCTGACTAGAAGCTCTGCTCTTTTTTTAAAGATTTTTACTTGGGAACTGGGGGATGGGAACAGCGCTGGGGAATTGGGAGAAGGGGAACAGACGAGTTGCTGTCCTTTTGTTCTTCAGTCTAGTTGTGGAGGATGTTGCTTCACTGGCCCAAGTTGGCACCATCATTGAGCTCTTCCCGGGCGAGGCAGATCAGTCGCCGGCTTCTGGACGGCCACTCACTGAGGCTGCTGGCCGCTCACGCTGGCTGCTGGCTACACACGGTAGCCCATGGCAACCCACTGCCACAGGGGCTGCAGCCTACGCCGTCGCTGGCAACTCTCTGCAGCCCAGATCCAGGTTGAGCTGTTGTTCAGCATCTTAGCTGTAGAGGGCAGTGTCACTGGCCCTCATATGTGGGATCTGAACCGGGGCCCTCTGGCGTCCCAAGCAAGCTCTTAACCAACGCGCCACTCGGCCGGCCCTAGGGGCTCTGCTCTTATCCAGTAGTCTCCTGTTTCCCAGCATGTTCGCTGTCTCCTATGACAGTGAGCAAAGTGAGCAGCTATGGGGCTAACATTTAGCAAAGATTTATTCTATTTCCACACGGATGCCATAGGGGCTTTACATTAATCAATTCATACAACCTTTATAACCATTCTTTGTGGTAGGTCATTATAGTAGTGGTTTCACAACCATTTCATATGTATATGAAAGGAATACATACGTTCTTTCCATATTTCATATATATACTGGGGGTGCCAAAAAAATGTATACACATGACTTATATTCATCTTTTGTTCAGTATATATTATTACAATTTTAATATAGTTTTTTCCTTTCTTAAAATGTGTATACTTTTTTTTTTTTGGCCAGAGAGAGAGAGAGAGAGAGAGAGAGAGAGAGAGAGAGAAATTAAGCAGCTGTCCAAACTCATTTAGCTTGTAAGCAACAGAGGCTGGCAGGATTTGAACTCAGAAATTCCAGTTCTTAAACTATGTGTTTAACGAACTTGTTATGCTGCTGCTAACAATGATCTCAGCGACGTCCATCTATGGTGCTTCCTTTCAAACACACATACACAGGGCCCGCTGATCTGCTAGGCACAGTAAACGTAGTGCCTAGGACCCACAATAATTTTCAGGTTCCATGAAAATATTTTAATTTCCTTGAAAAACAGAAGGAACAAGTGAACTTTTAGGTTAAAGAAAATGTCTTACTGTATAATATTAAGGCCTTTGTCTTTCTACCAACACAATCACAAAATACATTGTTTAGTATTTTTATGGGGGGGGGGCCTCCGGAAGTCACAGTGGGGCCTGGCATACCCAGGCAAGACTCCAGGTGGAAGTGACCACCCCCACATTGCAGAACTGAAGCTGGGGTTCAGAGAGCTGCATTCTCATGTCCCAGTGTCCCCTTACACAGTAGACAGAGCCTGCGCCCACGCTGAGGGCCGTGAGCTCCAAGGCCAATGGCCTTTGCTGCTGCTGGTCCTCTGGACATAGCAGAAAGGTTCTGTTTCAGAGGCCCCTTTCAGGAGGTACGAGTAAACATGCCAACTCCAGCTCAACAACACCGAAAAAACTTCAGGGGGCATCAGGTGGTGAGATTTTGGGGGAGCGAAGCAAGCACCCCCTTCTACAATCTGGAAAAGCAGGAAGAAAGAAATGAGCTACAGGGACTGCAGTGAACAGAAGCTTGGAGCTGAGCAAGCATTACCCATCTTCAGGGTCTTTGTTTTTCTCAAGGAAAAAAAAGTACTCTCGGCCCACACTCCAGCCCAGCTGTCTACAATGATAAATGATGGGCCTTTCTTTAAATTTCCTTTCTGCTCAGCATGAGGACTAGCCAGTGTGGATATGCACTCGACGCGGATAAATGGCTTTGGCAAGCCCACCAGACTGTCCACGTGGCAACAGATGGTCCAGCTCAAAGCCTTTGTTGTGCTAATGTTGGAACTCGCTACTACCTGAAGCAGTTATCATCTCATAAGCAATGATGCTGCCACTGCTCTGCGGATAAACTGTCCTTTATTCGTCGCAGGGCCCACCATAGGTGTTGACAGCTTCGTGGTGGCGAGAATAGAACCCCCAGTCACTCAGCGGCGGCGGCAGTCAGAGAGGGCGAGTTAGTGCGATGGAGAAACTGAGGTGAAGATGAGATCGGGCTTCAATCCGTGTGCTGTACGGATGTCTGAGTGCCTGCCCTGAACTGTGGTCAAGGAAAAGGAAAGAAGTTTCCACCTTGTTGAATGGCCAAAAGTGACCCTTAAAAGACAGACTGTTCCCTTGGGATCTTTACTTCGGCTTAGATTCACTTTATATTCCCTTTGTAGAAACTGTAAGGGATTAAGGTTTTTTTCAAGTACCTACTATGTCCAAAGCACCATAATGACATTATTATTATACAACTATTGTTGGTGGTCGTAAATAACTTTTAATAAGGAGCTTCTTAAATTTCAGGCACTGTGCAGAACCCTTGAATATCATTAATTATCTTAATGATAATTGTTTCAAAAGACTTAATGCTGAGACTGAGCAGGGGTGTGCTGGTAAACCAGTTCTCCGAAGTGGGGAAGTGAGGGACACAATTCTGCTTTTTCATGTTTGCTGATTTCTGTGGTGTAAATACTCCCACCACGGCCAATGTTAAGCTACCAAGAATTTAACAACCTGCTCGCAAAAATCCCTGCATATTTAATAATCAGCCCACCCGGGCCAGTGCAAGAAAATTGCAGCACATCACTGGCCCCGAAGTACAGAAAGGTTATTTGCTCTGGATGACCCTGCTATTCAAGGGCAAAGCTGAGATGTCCACGCAAGCATGTGGACCCCCACTGCTCTCTTACTTGGCCCACTATACCTTTCTAAGGCCCATCAGCTATTAGCTACTGCGACCCACGGGACAACTCTAGGAAGCAGACATTGCAGGGACCTCTGAATTTCAGCATTTATGGAACCTACCCAACGTCAAGCACCTATTGAGTGATGGGACTGGAATTGAGACCTGGCCTATCTGAACCCAGAGCAAAGGTCATGGTCCCATTTAATTGCTTCCAGTGCCAGCCAATAATAGTCCTTTTTTTTTTTTTTTTAGCTGAGCCATCCTGCCATCTGTTGGCAGCTCAGCTCAGGCCGGGAATTGAACCAGCGACCCTGTTGCTCAGAGCTCACACTCTTGAGGCGAGCTCTTAACCAACGGAGCCACTCAGCCGGCCCCTAATAGTACATTTTTAAAAGCTATAATGAATATTTTTCACATCTTAGTTTTTTTCTGTGGTGGAAAAACCTCAGAAACAGAGATGAAATATCCCAAAGAAATCCATACTTACTGGTGGAATTCCAGGCATAGGACATCATGGGTGATATTTTGATGGACTCTACTGGGTTCCACAAGTCACACCACAGGAGAAATTATAGAGGGACACCACCCAACCTAAGTGCTTCAGGTAAAGAACATTTTCAACAGATATTCTCAGTAAAAATACCTTGTCTTCTCCCTAAAAAACTCCAGAAACTTCACCACTGCGTATAATAGTCACTGTTGCCAAAAGGCTGCGATTCTAGGATCCAGCCACAACCCACTCAACTGTGTGACGTCCTGTGACCAAAGAACAGAAATTGCAGGAGAGAAGAATAGTGAAATCCAGGTAGGTGAGCCCAGCACATATGAAAATTTGTTCCCAGTAGATATCTGTCTCTCTCACTAAATCATGAATTCCTGTAGCCTTGTTAATACATGGTAAATATTGAATGAATGAATGAATGGATGGATGGATGTAGACAATGTTATTAAGAAGAGTCAACAAACAGATCAAAAATTGAACTGCCATGTACAAGATGCAGAGGTAGAGGAAGAAAACATTCCATTTTTATAAGGACTCTTAGAGAAGGAAGAAAGGAGGGCAGAATACATTTCATCATCTGTGAGTTCAGAGTGATTTTCAATTGAGTTTATAATGAAAACATTATTTTGCTTATGCAGATATAATTATGTTCACAGTGAAAGGATACAAATTTCTTTCCACCGCTAAAAACCAAACCATTATTTTATATAAGTTTGATTCTCTGTAATCCATTCATACTATGGGCACCTTGGATGTAGAGTAATTTTTGAGACTTGTTTAAATGCATCAAAAGGACTGCAAATACAGTGCCGAGTCTTAAAGGGACCGATCCTCCAGCCCAAACCTCTCTGATTATTGGAGTCTTTTTTTCTTTCTTGGAGAGGAGTGAAATATTTCCGTCCAACATAAGGCCCACCATTTAGTTGGTTTTGTTACTTTTGCCTTGTCTGTCCAATCCCTACTGTGGAAGAGGATGCATTTTTCGAAGCATCAAGTCTGCAGCTGAAACACTTACCCTCCCCAGTTCCCGATGTGCTGAACGACTTACGGTTACAGACACACAGTGAGTCTGGAGTGAAGAGGAGGAACAGGGGTTGCTAGAACCGAGGCCCGGCCCATGCTGACAGTTCACATCACAGGTCCTATCAGCAAGTGGCAGGCTGCATGGCTGGCTTGTGAGTTATTGCCATGGTCACCAGATCTCCTTTCTGTGGCATCCTGCATGTGTAGGTGATAAATCTTAGGGACCCGAGGGAACCAACTGGGGGCTTCTCTCCTCTGGCCCATTATTTTTCTCCTCCATCATTTCGAAAAGTGCAGGTCAAGACTTTTTTCTTTCTTTCTTTCTTTTTTTTTTTTTTTGGTTCATGATTGTTTTGTTCAGCTCCATGCTACATTTTGTTCTGCATGTCCAATTTTTACAACGGAGTACCTTTTTAGAGCCTAACTCAATAGAAGATGAAGAGAATAAGCAAATGTATGCTAAAGTCCAGTGGCGTCATTACAGTTCCTGCTTGCAAAGGAAGTAGACGGGGAAGAACCTGACATCTGTTAAGAATCTACTATGGGCCAGTATCTACGCCTTGTTGTACAAAGGCTAAAGCATGCCATGGTGGTCAAGTGCATGTACCCTGCAACTCAGGGGGCCTGGGTTCAGACCCAGTTCCTCCTCTTGCAGTTGGGTGCCTTGGACAAATGATTTGATTTCTTCACCTGTAAAATGGGCATAATACTAATCTCTACCTCATAGGTTTCTTTGTGCGTGTGAGATGAAATTCACACAACACGCAATTAATAATTTTTAAAAGTGCAATGAAGTGGAAGTTTGCACATTCAGAAGGTTGTGCCACCATCACTTCTATTTAGCTCCAAAATAATTGAATCACCCCAACAGAAAATCCCATACCCGTCGAACAATCACTCCGCATTTCCTCCTGTCCCAGCCCCTGCCAGTCACGAATCGCCTTTCTGTCTCTATGGATTTACCGATTCGGGCCATTTCATATAAGCAGAATCATGTAATACGTAACGTTTTGTGTCTGGCTTCTTTTCCTTAGCTATCTAATGTTTTCAAAGTTCACACACACTGTAGCAAAGTATTTCATTCTTTCTTATGGCTGAGTAACAGTCCATTAAACGGATATACCACATTTTGTTTACCTATTCATCCGTTAATGGATATTTGAGTTTTTCCATCTTGCAGCTGTTGATGGGTGAGTATTCAAATACTTCTCAATTTCTTTGAGTATAAACAGTCCATTCTCATTATTTGCTGGAGTCATGTTCAACGGAGCCGCAGCACAGACCGAATTAGCAGACTCTAAACCCTTGCTACCTAGGGGAATTATATAGATATACAGCACACAGATTGTAATCTGAAATCCTAAAAATAATTTATCTTGGGAGATTCTATTTTCTTTGCCTTACAAAAGAGAAAATGAGGTTCAGAAGTGCTAAGTGACTCGTCTGCAGCCACCCCGGTAACCTCATCCAACTGGACCCAGAGCTGGAACTTGTTGCTGTACGTGACACCTCCTATCTCCACCCTCTGTTCATCTCTGCAGGAAAGCTGAAACAAGGGGACACAGCTGTCACCTTGTTTGTCCTAAGCCGAGAACATGCCAGATGGGCAACTCCAATTTCTACCCCTATGTGCATGTCAGGGCAAATGACCCCCAAATTGCCAAAAGTATTGATTTGGGGGTTACAAATCAATTTCCACGAGTAGGTGGATTTGCCAGTGCAGAATCCATGTGAGACTGCAGTGGAATTGCTGGGTCCTATAGGAATTCCGTGTGTGGCTTTCCGAAGAGCCGGGCGAACTGCTTTCCAAAAGCAGCCGCGCCATTTTAGAACCTCATAGGTTGTATGACAGGTAAGTAAGTGAATATTTGCAGGGCACTTAGGACAGTTACCTGGCAAACAGCGTTATTTATTGTTAATTAAATTAATTAAATAGGTCACGCTGCCTGTGTTAGCTGCCAAGCTCAATTCTTTCTGATTCACGGGACAAGAGCTTACAGATAGTACGTAGGGGCACTCATGGGGCTAATGCGGATGCTCAAACCTCACTCAACCACAGGAAACACTTCCTTTGTTTTTATATTTGCGTGTATACACCTCGTCATCTCCTCAAGAATTCAATCTCTCATCTGTTTAAAAATTAATCATTGTCTTTACAGTGCACTAACACAGGTTCATTGCACAAATCTGGGGGAACACAGATAATTATAAACAAAGATAATACGACTCGCTGTAAATCCCACACTGCTCCCTTCTGCTGCACTTCCTATCTCTGTTCTATGCAATTAAAACCATAATATGTGTGCAGTTTTGCAGCTTGTATTTTCCACTTAACATTATATTAGCATGCAATTCCGTGTCACTTAGTCTTCAAAATCCTGGTTTCTAAGTAAGGCCTGCTTTATACTGTGTGTTTGCACCATGCTTTTGGCGTTCTCCCACGGCTGGATGTTGTCCCTAGGTATCTATTATTATAAACAACCTAGTAATACAAATCTTTGTGCATAAAAGTGTATATAACCCCATGATGATTTCCGAAGCCTTGATTGCAATGGAATTCCCAACTCAAAGATATATATTTTAATACTTTGACACAGCACTACTTCCTCAGAGATTGTTTTGCTTTTTAATTTTTCTAAATGCTTTTATTTTATTTTGCCTGGTTTCTTTGTTTTAGTCATATTTGATACTTTTTTTTGGTGTGTTTTTTTTTAACAACTCTTAGTTTGCCGTTCTACATTCACTAGTGAAATGAATTGATTAATGCCTCTCTTCCCCACTGGAATATAACTCCATAAGAATAGGCACTGGATCCACTCATTTTTATGGATTTCAGCATTCAGTGAAGCCCTCACACAGTATCTGCTCAGGAGACACCAGAGGTATACAAATGGATACGTCTCCCCATCGGGTTTTTATCAACGCTTACTCCCACTATTGCCATATGAAAATCTATGTTTATTAGTCTCAGCACTTTTACCTTACCCGTGAATACAGCAGGAAAATTAGGACTAGAAAAATAAAGTGATTTCAACCAATGAAAATTGAGGTCCTATTGTTTTCTTTTGCATTCCTTTTTTGTTTGTTTATTTTCACCCTGGATTTTATTAAGTAGTTGTTACAGTAGAGTTCTTGAGCTGGCTCACAGTGATTTTGTCTTTCTTTAATTACTAGGAACATTAAAAGTTTTCCTAGTCTTATTATTTACTTCTTCTTGGTAAATGCTAAGTCATGTTCATTGCCCAGTTTATGTAACACAAATTCAGCCCACATTGACTGAGGGTCTATATATTGACCTCCAGACAGTCCCTGATGCATCTGCCTTTAATAAGTTTCATTAAAGGCTCCCATGCATTGGGCAAACATAATTTCACATGCTCTTAGCATCAGGAAAGTACATCAATCCTCTTCCTTTCTGAAATCTCCATTTCATGGTGCTGGGGCATCTCAGGGAAGTCTGGTGGCGTTCTACAGGCCTGTGCGTCAAACTTCTGGGATTGAGATGGAAAACGAAAGCTGGCAGAAACCAGCATCTGACTGCCTCCCATTGTTGTGTATCAGATTCTGATTTGACCTGGGTTCAAATCCCAGCTCCCCCCCCCCACACACACACACACAAGCTGTATGATTCCAGAGAGGAATTTAGTCCTTTATGTTTCTGGCTGGTAAAATGCAGAATACCAATAGGCAACTCCTAGGTTGTTATGGGGATTAAATGTGATAAGATAGGAAAAGAGAGACAGGGAGAGAGAGAGAAGGAAGAAAGAAAGAAAGAAAGAAAGAAAGAAAGAAAGAAAGAAAGAAAGAAAGNAAGGAAGGAAGGAAGGAAGGAAGGAAGGAAGGAAGGAAGGAAGGAAGGAAGGAAGAAAGAGGAAGGAGGAGGAGGGAGGGAAGGAAGGAAGGAAGGAAGGAAGGAAAGAGGGAGGGAGGAATGGAGGGAGGGAGGGAAGGAAACGGGACGGAGAGGAAGAGGTAAGGCATTTTCCCCTTTTCGTTAGTAAGCCTTGTATTTGAACACTTTCTCTTTGCTCAGTGAGAGCGTGTCCTCACTTCCAGGGCAGTCTATAATCCATCAGTGTTGTCTTCCTTTGGAAACGGTTTTGAGGAGTTTTAACAACCTCCGTTCTGTTTGCTGCAAGCTGATGGAAGAACTCTCCTTATCTTCAATATTAGAACTTGTAGAAAATCGATCAGAGGGTACGACATCCTTCACCATCATACTTGGTAATAAAGTCTAACTAGAAAAGGTGCAGAGACTTCCCGTGTCTGAGGCGTTTTGCCAACATGAAAATCAACCCTGTATATCCAAGAGTGGCTCTGCTTACTGACCCGGGTATAAAGCGGAGGCCACCCGCCCACACTAACAATGGAACCTTCACCTGCATCTTCTAACCTGAAAAACTGACCGTAACGGGGAGGAAGTCCAGGAGGTGCCTGAATTGTGTTTTCTTTTTTTCTTTTCCTCTCCCATCTTCAAGAAACATGCCATAAAGACAATCCCGGCAGAAGGCCTTGCAGTCCTGAGCCTTTTATAAATGACATTTGTCCAATAGTCTGATTTACTAAGCATGATTGAAAACAACAATCAGGCCACAAGTGATACTCAGAAGGGAAAAACAACAACAAAAGCATTAAGAAACTAGACAGCTTTCCAAGGCTATGAAAACTTATCCAAAAGGAAATATATCACTCAAATATTTACAAAATTGCCGGTGCAATTCAGCCTTCTCAGTAGCAACAATTTTTATGTCCTAAAGAGAGTTTGTATCTAGAGGTAATTGTGTTCTGCAGTAGTTCGTAAGCCTGGGCATTTACGCTGGCAATTCCAGATTTATAGGAATAGAAAAAAACTTCCGTGCATGATATACTGTACAAATTGTATGTAATAACCACAATAAAAAATTTCATTAGGCCTGCTATCACCAACCACCAATTCCCTGGGGAGAATTTATGTGCAAACTTCCGTTCCGTTTACCATCTGTGATGTTCTCTGGAGGATGGGTAGCCCCGGGTTCCTCAGAAAAGATTAGGGGGCACACAGAGGCTGTCCTCTTGCCTTTGGGACAAGCGTTTTAGGAGAAGTCCCTTTGTGTCTGGAGGAGCAGAAATCTGCAGACGCCCCTCCATGGACCTGCCTGCATCCCCCCCTTCCCCCCCCCACCTATCCCAAGACCCATTTAGCAACTGTCCTTCAATTTCGCAGCCCCGAGTCCCACTGTATATTTTATGCAGCCCATCACTGAGATGCGGATGCAGATTTCCATAGTTATAGGAGAGGAGGCAGAAATGGAAAAGACAAATTGGGTCATCTTATAGTTTGCAGCTGTGAAATCCATTTCAAAATTGCAGCCTTGCAGGCCTGAGAGGCTTCCCCGGACTCCATGGAGATATAATCGTGGTGTCGCCAAGGAAGACCATTCAGGCCTGGCAGTGCTTCTGGGCATGCAGCATATGTCCTCGTAAACCGTCCTCTTTACGACCAGAGCTTCTGTGCATATGCTGCAAGCAGTGACAACCTGGGTCTTGCCTTTGGTGAGGGACTAGGAAATTGAACATCTCACCGCCACTCTGCACAACAGGAGTCACATCTGATACGAAGGGTCTCTTCTCCCTGCATCCCACGCCAGCCCCTCTCTGGGGTCTGCCTGTGTCCTACTGACAGGCGCATACATGCCCGTGTCCCCATGATGGGGCAGGCACGGCTCCGAGGGCATCCTCAGATGGCTTCAAGAGCGAGGAGGACCCAAGGAGGGGTGGTGAGCATGGGGGCTTTAGAAAGCATTTGGGGAGCCTTCTCTGATGGGTTCTGTATTGCTGGTTGCCTCAATGTTTCTTTAAACCTACCTACTAGCTGCCAGTCCCTACGCTTATGACTTTGCACACAGGCCCTCATGTCATCATTGCCCCACTTTAAAAACCAGGAAAACGAAGTTCAAGAGACTAAGTTCAGATATCCTAAAGATGGCAGGGCACCCTGCTAGGCAGTGAGGATATAGATACAGGCAAGGCAGTCTCCACAGCCAGTGACGATGCAGGACGTGGGCACCACTAAAATTAGAACGCAACGCACTATTATTTATAGTTCCTATCGGCATAGCACTGCTTAATGCCAGGTCTCCTAATGGGAACATTTCTTCCATTTTCACTCTTAATCCTCACAACTCCACGCGGGGCAGTGCTTATCTCCATTTTGCAAATGACTAAGACTGGGAACGACGCAACCGTGTCTTGTCAAAGGTCACGGAGCTCGAAAGCGGGGAAAAAAATCATGACGTCAGGATCCACGTCCTTCCCTCTAAGCTTGCGTTCCACCTGCTTAATGTGTCCCAATGTTTGATTCTCATTTCCCTGGCTTGGATCATTTAAGCCAGTAATTGAGAACAGGGGGATATGATGTTTGTTTGGCCACAGGATGGCGCTACGTAATCACCTCTGAAATGGAGAAGGAGAGGCAGTTAGTCCATCACTGTCCCCCAACCACACACAGAGGCAGGAGAGTGTGGCTTGGTTCTGTAAAGAAGGAATAGAGAAGAGGAAGTGTATTCGTCAGATAGCATGGGTTATGCTGCAGTAACAAATAATCCCCAAACCTCGGGAGCTTCAAACAACACCTGTTTACTTCCCAATGCACACGTGTACACTGGGGCTGGGGTGGCGGACCCTGTTTTCGGTCATCTTGACTCAAGCTAATGGAGGAGGATGCATTCTGAATTTCCAAGATTGCAAAGCTAGAGAAAAAATGGGCATGGTGACTTTCACACTGGCTGTTAAAAGCTTCTCCTTGGGAGCCAGACATATTACTTCCATTTTGTTTGATTTTTTTCCAAAGCAAGTCATGAGGCCACACCTAACTTCATGGGGCAGGATAATGCCTCCTAGTGTGTGCCTGGGATGGATGAAAACTGGAAATGTTTTGATGGCAAGCACCAAAACTAACACAGACAAATAAAGACAACATAAATTCACTGCGAGAAGACAGCTGGTTACAGTGCTATATTAATGCAAGCTTCATACTTCTAAAGAGAATTATGGTATGCCTGTGTATATGTTTGTGTGCGAGAAGATTATGGTGGGCCTATATAGTCAAGATTCTGCTGATCTGAATGATTCCTCATGAGCTAATACTGCCTTTCACAGTATGAGTTTGTTGACAACATAAAAATCCATCAGGTTACTTTTGACACCCCTTATTTCAGAGACACAAGAGTGTTTGGCAATGATTCATTATGAAGAAGCAATTAACTAGGGAGGGTTTTTCATCTCTAAAATAGCAACAGTAGTAACAGCAACAACAATGACAGCTTATTTCTCTTTCTTTAACAACAAAAACCCAAAAAACATTTGACACTTGGTCTGTTTTGAAAACGTTCTACTCCCCTCCACCTTTCAAAACTATTTAAAGTCAGCCAGCCACAGTCACAGGGGGCGTGGAAAACTCACTTTGAAGACTATGAAATTCAACTACATAACAATTTTTAATAGTAAATTAAACTACCTTGCTCTAACCTGCTTATGACCCTTTAATTGTGTAATATTTAAATACTGGTATTAAATTTGGAAATAATGTTCATGTCTGCTCAAGCCATTGGTGGCATGTAATTAAGAAATGGGGTGGAAATATACACATACCAAGTTTTTCTTTTGTCAAGTATCCTGCGAGGGTCCTCACTACTTCCTGTCAAGGCCAATGACTTGTGGCCAGAACCCTTACTACTTCCTGTGAGGGGTCACACTGCTGTCCACCACGGCAGACACTGTTTCCTGTCAGAGTTCAGCGGCTTCCTCTGAGATTCTACAAGCATAGGAACCCACAGGGAAATTACAAAATGGTGCCTCGTCCTTGAACACTCTTTACTGCCATCTCCTGGGAATTGGTATAATAACTATACAAATGTGTAACAACCATGGGTCCCAACCAGGCTACCCTGGACCTACTTCTGGTGGACCAGGGAAGGTGGCCCCACCCGAAGGAAGCCACACTGCCCATCACTGCAGCTCACCCAGCGTGTGCTCTAACCTGTCGGATACCCCAGTCCCTGACATCTGATTCACCTTCCAGTGCAGGACTCTGACTTCAAACCCAGTTAACCTGCAATGTTTCTCCTGAAAGCCCAGCCCCTGGTCAGAATCCAGGGCTCTGAAAGGCCATCAGTCTGTCCTTGTCATTGAATGAAATGAAGACTGGTTTGAAAAACAAATGCCAGGATGAGTGAGTATGATTCAGCTAATGCACAGAGAGTGCAGGACCGAGCAGGCGGTGATGGTGGCTCGGGCACGCCACGTTCACCACTCCACAGACGTCTGAGCCTCATCTCCACGTGTGTTTGCTTCTGCCCAGCTCTTCAGCTATTTTCATCTTAGCTTCCGAGATGCCTTAACTAGCCCCCTGGCTAGACTCCTGAGCGCTACAAGACAGCCTTGGTCAGCGCTGGACCCTCAGTGCTGGTGGCTGCATGCCGCCCCTCTCTGGCACCAGGTGGTACTACAGGCTTTCTCCAGTAGGCGATCCTGCTTGAATGCTCTACGTGTATGAACAGCTCCCAAGTGACTCGGTGTCATGCCAATAAATTCAAGATGAGGACTTGAGGAACAGTGGAGGACCATGTTTGGGGGCATAAGCCAGCCTCCTGATGCCCAGGCCTGGACCGCAGGTTATGAATAAAATCAATAAAAGCTAACATTTATTGAACATTCACTCTTTGGAAGACCCTGTGATAAAAATTTCACATACTTGGTCACACACATACGCCTCCCAACAAACTTATGAGGTACAATTATTGTTCCCATTTTACAGATGAGAAAATGGTGGTTTAGAGATGCTAAATGAGTTATCGGAGTTCATGCCTGTAAAAATTGGCAGTGCCCAGACTCAAACCCGGCGTTTTCTGCCCCAAAGCACCGGAGCTTTTTTCCAGGCCGCCCTGCCTGATGGTCTATCGACTCTCTAACATGGTACCCTTCCTGACCCATGTTCATTTGGAGTCTGCTTCTCATGGCAAACATTCTGGTACAGAAACCAACTAGAAAATCAAAGAGAAAAATCACAGGACTTCTTCGTCTTTAGTTTCAGCAACCCTCAAATACAGTTACCAGATTTTTCAAGCATGAAAGAAGACAGATGGATTCAAAGTCCTACTATTTCAAGAAAGTTGTCAAAAGGGGTATCGTCTGGCTTTATAAGATAGGTACAGTAATACCTTGGTTTGTGAGCATAATTCGTTCCAGAAACAAACTACTCACATTGCAAGACATTGCTCGTTTACCACTTAAAATGTATTAGAAATGTTTGCTTGTCTTGTGGAACACTAGCAAACCGCGTTACTCGCAATCCAAGGTTTTACTGTATTTGTATTTTATTGTTTGCTTTCCTTCCTTCCTTCCTTCCTTCCTTCCTTCCTTCCTTCCTTCCTTCCTTCCTTCCTTCCTGCCTTCCTTTTTTTTTATAGCTAGAGACTCCTAGAACTGTCCTATCTCTGGGCCGCTCCCACTGCATCGAGACCTTCCCTGTCTCTGTCAGGTGAGGCCGACACCTGACTCTCCTCTCCAAGATGGACACCAACAAGCTGCAGGCTTCTAACCAAAGCCAGCCACTCCGTTTTCTATACATAGATCTACTCTAGCCCTTTAAAAATTTTTTTTCTTCTACTGCTCTACTGAGTGAAGAGAAGAAGGAGAAAAAGGAGCAAGAGAAGAAAGAAGAAGAGAGATCTTCTCTTTCAGAGTTCTCAGACCACTCAGGTCCCTCCAAGACTGAGAGTGAGGCCAGCTAATCCGAGGCACATGCGGCATGGGGGAAGGATAGATACCAGCACAAAACGGGGTTTCTGTTGAGAAGGGGGAGGGGAGGGATACGGTCCATCAAGGCTCTCACCCGAGAGAGAGCACTGTTATTGCAATCACCCAAGGAAGAAGGGTGTGAGGAGACAGTTATACTTAAAACAAAATAAAAGCTTACAATAATTCCACAGGCTGCAGGTGCTCTTCATCGCATAACGGCCATCATAAAAGGCCTTAATGGCTACGGTTCACAGAACTTCCAGCCCCGGTCAGGGACAGGGCGGGGGAGGTCCTCGCCTGCCACTGAGGAGGTACTTAGAGCCACAAAGAAAAGAGATGGAGCTGTGACTTCCGGCTCAGCTCTCAGAGGGGAGAAAAACCCAAAGAAGGATCCAGAAACGCCTAGGTCCGTGTGAGCTGAGAGTGTAGGTCCACAGTGAGTGAGGAGTCAAGCCTGTCTGGGTTTTAGGCCCCTCTGGCTCTTAGGTCTTTATCTTCACCCATCCAATCTTCCCGTTCATTCATTCAATTATTAATTCACCCACCTTCATGGGGCTCCATTCAGCTGATTGTGCAAAATACTAGGAATACCGAGATAAGTAAGATAATGTTGTTTCCTCTCTCCTCTCTCTCTCTCTCTCTCTCTCTCTCTCTCCTCCCATGCCCCCATTTCCTCACCTGAAAATAGAAAAATTAATGTCAACCTCACTGCATTGTTGACAGGATTAAATGAGCTAATTCAAGCACAGCGCATATCTGAGTATTCCATACAGTAGGTGCTCAATACGGGCTTGCTGTTGTTATGATTATTATTGTTATTGTTATTGTTATGATTCTTATCGTTAATATAATGATGATTATTAGGTCGTGCCCCTAGTCCTCAGGGAGCTCACAATCACAATTGAATGTTACAGGAAAATATCCATGACTAGACTATTTGAAATTGCAATCAACAGCACTCTCTTTCTGGTGGTAAGGGTCTTATCATTATCCTCATTTAAAGAAGAGAAAATAGACAAAGCACTTAAGCCCCCAGCCTAAAATTTGTGCATTTCTCCCTCCAACTTTACATGTGTTTCATCTCATATTTGAGAGGTACAGTTGATTTTTCTCTCTTCCCTTCCAAATATATCTTTGTTATCTATGAATAGACACATATGTCCACTTTCTGATTTTCTTCCCTGTGAACCAAAAAAAAACGTTGTGAAAATACAGTTATGCTGAATGGTAAAATTCTACAAATTTCTCGCTAATTGTACACTCACATTGGAAAGGTCAAGATTTGTAAACATTTCCTTGACGGAGACATTTCTATCTTTAAAATAATAGCAACCCACATCACAAAATGCAGAGTATTGCTATTTCAGAAAGTAGTTTTAGACTGTTACCACTTGAAGAAGATAAATTGGATCTCTAAGGACTAAACTTTCCAACTTCCTATGGGAACTGTATTACTGCAAATCTTCAAACCCTACGAGTTCCTGGCTACATTCACTCTAACAGAATATCTACCAGGAGCCTAGTGGATGGACGCAATGGCTTGTCAAGACCCCTACCTCTTCCACGTCCCTGGGAACCTGTCGAGTACATGAGATTATATGGGAGGTGTAAGCCCCGCCATTTCACTATCCTACATACAATTAAGTTGTAATAGTTTAGTCTAGGTTTCAAACAGAGGTGTGTCATCTGAGATGACCATAAAGGAATTCGAAATGCTCAGCTGTCTCTCCTTACTCCATATATAATCATATAGTCAGCTGCATATTGGCTAGCTGGACATTCCACAGATAACTCAAATTCTGCCAATGGAAGTCTGAGCCCCCAGCTCCCCAGGAATGCCTATGTGACCTCCAGTATTTCCTAGTCCATGAAGCAACAGTACCATCCTCTCTGTCCCCCAAAGCAGAGACTTGGGGGACATGCTTGCCTCCTCCCCTTTACCACCCCAAACCCAAGTCTGATCAATTTCATCTCCCTAATGGCTAAAGGCCTGGGAGGTGCAGGTGAAGGACCCAGGGAAATTTCTTTGCCATGGGCATAGAAGTTCCAGTTTGCAAAATTAAAAAAAATTAAAAAAAACCAAAGTTGAGGGCCGGCCGAATGGCT
This sequence comes from Hipposideros armiger, assembly GCF_001890085.2. Taxonomy (NCBI): domain Eukaryota; kingdom Metazoa; phylum Chordata; class Mammalia; order Chiroptera; family Hipposideridae; genus Hipposideros; species Hipposideros armiger. The sequence goes on along the minus strand of NW_017731811.1, from coordinate 880,358 downwards.
CAGTTGGTTAAGAGCGCGAGCTCTGAGCAACAGGGTCACTGGTTCGATTCCCACATGGGCCAGTGAGCTGCGCCCCAGCTGAGCTGCCAACAGGCAGCAGCATGGCTCAGCAGGTGAGAGCACGTGCTCCTAACAACAAGGTTGCCGGTTTGACTCCCACATAGGATGGTGGGCTATGCTCACCAGCAACTAAGATTGAACATGGCACCTTGAGCTGAGCGGCTGCGAGCTACCGACAGGCGGCTGGATGACGACTGGACTTGGAGCTGAGCTAGCTGCGCCCTCCACAACTGAGATTGAAGGACAACAACTTGGCTGTTCCCCTTCCCCAATTCCTCAATAAAATCTTTAAAAAGAAAGTTGAGTAAGAAATGAAACAGCAGAAATAGGAAGTGAGAAGGTAGCCAGAGAGTCTTACATGCTGGACGTTAATTAAGAATGACAGATGAATTCCAGCATTACAAGTTTCGTGAGGGATGTAGCCAGGGCTCAGGTGACACGTGACAGGAATCGTGAACAGTGTGTTGTCATGAACAGGCACTGTCGTGTGAGCTAGGGCTGTCTCCCTGTGTCCCCAGAGCCCCTAGACTAACCCTGATCTTAGCATTTCACAGAGAAGATTCTAGGTATCTGTTTACTGCCTACCTCCCCAAGACTCAGAGCTGCACATAACATCTTCCTGCAGTTTCTAACACTAGGCATTTAGTAGGTGTACTGGTTTCCCAGGGCTGCCGTAACAAATGACCACCTACTGGGTGCCTTGCAAACAACAGACATTTATTCTCTCACAGTTCTGGAGTTCACTTGTCCTAAATCAAGCCGTTGGGAAGGCCAAGCTCCCTCCAAAGGCGCTAGGGAAGAAAACGTCCCACTTCTTCCAGATGCTGGTGGCTGCTGGAGTTCCTTGGCTTGTGGCAGCATCACTCCAATCTCTGCCTCTGTCTTCACCTAGCCTGCTCCCCTGTGTCTCTGTGTGCAGCCGCTGTGTCCTCTGCTCTTATAAGGACACCAGCCATTGCAATCATTGGAGTAGAGCCCACCCTAAATCCAGTACAAAATCATCTTGAGATTTTTAATTACACCTTCAAAGACCCCATTCCAAATAAGGTCACATTCTGAAGTTCTGAGTAGTAATGAACTTTGGGGGGAATGCTACTCCACCCGCTCTGGTGAATAGCCGCTGTTATGATTATCCCATGATCCCTTTGCTTATTCAGATTCCTTTATTATACACGCAGGTTGAACCGTGTTCCCTACTTTCAGGGCATTTATTTCTGTTTGTGATTCACACTGGTCCTTCTGCTAACTACCTGTGTCGCTCACTAGATGACACATTTCATGGGGGTAGGGGTAATTGAGCCTCTCATTCATCGTTTTATCCCCGCTACGTACCACAGTGCCCCTCGCACAGTGGACACTCAATAAAAGACCTGTTGAATGAATGAGTAAATGAGTGAATGAATGATCACTGACAGAAACACGCTGCATGTAGTTCCTACCCTGAGCTAGGTGGTCCCAACCAGGGCCACGAGCCTCTTGCTATAGAGCCAGCCACCACACACGGTTCAGCTGGCTCTCTCTGGAACTGGTTGAGTTTGTTTAATCACATTATACAGTGTGCGTGTTTTACATGATCAATATATGTCACCCTAAGTGAACATGTCACCCAGCCTAATGGCTTCTGCAGAAACAGTTTATTGGGGTTGGCATTCTCCTTTTTAGATGCCTGCTACAGCGAGGGCAGCGACAATGGGCCCAGGACCCTTGGTGTCACTTGCCTCTTTTGTGCCATTTTGTGGTAAATGAAATATGACAAGAGAGTGGCTTACAGTAATTACAATAATTGACTGTAGAGAGTCCATGATTATGTCATTAGCTCCTCTCTGGGTAACATATCATGATTGTGGTAATATCTCACTGCTTTGGAGACCATCAGAATTGCAGGAAGGGACAACCAGGATGGCCTGTCCTAGCCTCTGCTCCCCACCATACCCCAGGTTTTCTCAGCCTAATGTCTAACAAGCAAGGGCTGGAGTCAGCCTGGCCATCTGTTACAGTGTAATTGTTGGTAAATCTTTTTAATTCAGGCATTTCTGATCTTCAACTCTCAGGGTCAGGTGTGCGGGAGAGTTGTGAATAACACCTTCTCTACCATGATGGTTAATTATATGTGTCAACTTCTCTGGGCTACGGAGAGTCCAGATTAAAAACTATTTCCAGGTGTGCCTGTAAAGGCGTTTCCAGGTGAGATTAGCACTTGAATCAGGGCATTCAGTAGAGCAATCACCCTCCCCAGTGGGGACGGCAACATCCAATCCATTGAGGGCCTGAATAGAACAAAAGGCGGAGGATGAAGGAATTTGTCCTTGTCTTCCTGCCTTACTATTTGAGCTGGGACCTCCCCTGGTCTCCTGCCCTTGGACAGGGGTTTACATCATCAGCATCCTTGGTTCCCAGGCCTTTGGACTCAATTATGCCACTGGCTTTCCTGGGTCTCCAGTTTGCAGGTGGCAGGTCATGGGACTTGTCTGCCTTCCTAATCACATGAGCCCATTGCTCGTAATAAATTAACATAGATCCTACTGCTTCTAGCTCTCTGGCGCACCTTGACCAACACACCTACCTACCAGGTATGGTGGTAGGTATGCTTGACAAGATCCAGGGACACAGTTGTGCCTTACTAACTTCACAGCATGTATATTATTTATAATGCTTCCATTCCATTCACTCAGAGGAAGGGAAAGACGGCTCCATATTTCTAATGAGCCTCTTTGGGCATTACCCAGCTCCTAGCTTCTGAGATAAGGGAACATGGTCAGCAGATGGGAAACTGGGCTTTCTTAGGCCTTTGATTTCAGAGACAGAACCTGTGCTAGCAACCTTTCCTCTGCCCCGGTAGTTCTTCCTCCTAAAAATGCAGACATTCCAAGAATGTCAGCGCAGGGAGGATGACAGACATTCATGAACCAGGGATGGCAAACACACATTATGCCTTCATTCTACCACATCCTCTCCTGAGTGTTTGTTACGTGTTTCAATAAGCTAGTATCCTCTTTCCCACAGAGCTTTGAAAACAGCCGGTGCAACGGTAAATGCTTAACAGCCTGCTGTCCGGGTGGGGGTGGGGGAGAGAGGCCTGGTTTGTAATGTCTGCCTGTATCCATAGCACAGATGCTCCCATCATGGCTGACCTCAATGTGACGTCAGAGTCAGTAAGAGACATACGCAGTCAGCTCTCGTGAGCCTGTGGAAACTGGCGTCTGCATGCCAGTGAAATCTTTCTCAGTCCAAAGCCCCAGACATCCACAACCAGCCATTTAGAATTGCCACAGGGGGAAAAAAAAAAGGAAAGAAATTGTTTTGCTGTCTCCATTTAACCCCCTGCTTTACTTTTACAGATAAAAAAGCAAAGTCCCAGGGAAGAGGGTGGGGAGGAAATGTGCAATACGACACAGCAAATCAGAGAGCCAGAATGCACACCCCCAGCACCCTCGTTGTCTCCCCTGCTCAACACCTCTCCAGAGGCTACGTGGGAAGGGATAAGTTCCAGATGATTCTACAGCCACTCAGCCAACAGTGACTTGGAGAAGGAAACCAGGATTTTGTCAGGCACCCCACATCTCTTTATTTATTTAATCCTAACAGCAACTGTATGAGGTAGGTACGATTATTATACCTTTTTGACAGATAAGAAAAAGGAGGCTTAGAGGAAGTGCATAGCTTCCCTGAGGTCATGGAGTTACCAAGAGTGGAGCTCGAGAAACTATGCACGAAGGCTCCAGCTCTTAGCCATTTGCAGCAGGCAGCTCCTGACATGTCCCCATATCCCCCGCCTCCTGCACTCACGGTTTTGTGGAGTCCCCTCCCCTTGAGTGCAGACTGGCTCCAGTGACTTGCTTCTCATAAATAGAACACAGCAAAGCTGATGGGATGGCATTTCCATGAGTAGGTTACAAATCATGGTGATTTCCATTGTGTTNCTTTATATAAATAAATGACCTTTGAAAAACATAGACAAAATACATCATGACTTTTCCGACAACCCCATACATCGATACATCGTGGCACTGGACTGTACACTTAAAATGGTGAAAATGGCAAATTTATGTTATATAAATTATATATATATATATATGTTATATATATTTTTACCACAATAAAAAAACATCTAAAACCGTAAATGATCCATGAAGATATGACTGAAAAGGAAAATAAAAGATGAGATGGAACAGCTTGTAGTGGCAGATACTAAGGAAGTGCTCAAAAAATAAAAGGATGGGCCGGCCGAGTGGCTCAGTTGGTTAAGAGCTCGCTTAAGAGTGCAAGCTCTGAGCAACAGTGGTTTGAGTCCCGGCCTGAGCTGAGCTGCTGCTGAGCTGTCAACAGGTGGCAGGATGGCTCCATGGATTCTGTGAACTGATACAGGTAGGTTCTTAGCCTAGTGACAGGCAGGCAATATATATATGTGCACACACACACACACACACACACACACACACAATATGTGCTAGGTGGTATGCTTATTTTTGATCCTCTTCAACCCTGGAAGTACTTTGATTCCTGGAGTGAGATTTTATCTCTTTTCCTTTTCACACTGTTCCCTCCTTTGCCTCTTCCTACGCATTAGTCTCAATGACAATTTCTAGAGAACATGTATTTATGCCTTCATTTAACAAACAGACATTGAGCTACTCCCGTGTACACGGCCTCATCCTGGGTCTGGAGGAAGCACAGGTAATGAAGCAAAGCTGTCGCAGGTGTGACCGTGCCCATCATGAAAGAAGCGGTACAGAGGGCATAGCTCCTCCAGGGGGAGAGAATGATGCTTTCCTAGGGTGGGGGATAGTGGAGCCAAGCTGTGAGCAACGAGTAGAAATGCTCTAGGTGAAAAAAGGTTAGACATTTTGTGTGCAAATCAAAAGACCGAGAACTTTGGGATCGCGCTGAAATGTACTGTGTCCTTGGAAGAGGACATAGTGGGACAGAGTTCACAAGGAATAAAAAATGGATTGAAAGCCAGAGCCAGATCACAGAAGATCTTGAATGCCAGGCTGAGATATTTTTAACTTGATCCTAAGAGGGAGGGAGGCCTCTGAAGGATCAAGCAAAGGAGAGGCCTGGTCAGATTAAGAATGAGAACGTGGAATACATCAAAGGCTGCAGGTTGAGAAGTGTGGATGGTTATTTTAACAGTTTCACGAACGGGGACAAAACATTTTTCTTTAACCTAATCACCCCTTCGCACCATCATTCCCTTGAGGGAGCAGGACACACGAGCGACAGGGGATGGGACTTATCTTTATCCACAGCTGCACAAATCTCAGTGGTGGAGACTGGGTTGAACATTAGGCCTGGCTCCAGGTGTGAGTAGGTCCTCAGCTCTTTCCGGCCCTATGGACTCAGGAGAAGAAAGCATAACAAGATGGGCGATCCACTCCAAGGGGCCAGACACAGACAGGGTGCAAGTGAACGGATGCAGCCTGGAGGCATGGACGTTGACAGNCCCTCCACAACTAAGATTGAAGGACAACTTGGCTGTTCCCCTTCCCCAATTCCCCAACACTGTTCCCTTCCCCCAATTCCTCAATAAAATTTTTTAAAAAAGAAAAAAACATTGTTTAAAAAAAAAAAAAAGAGACAGAGAGAGAAAGAGAGTCTATTGGGCTGAGCAAAGATGGCTACAGCCCCGGCTGTACGTCTAAATGAGACTTGCAGCCCCGATGGAGGGGTTGAGGAGGGTTGTATAGGGGCGGTGCTGACGGGGTAGCATTGTTTGAACAGAAAATGCTGACTGCCTGTATGTCAGCCAGTAGCTGTTTTGTGGCATTTTCTGTTATTGCAAGTTTGGCTCTATCTGCAGGTGCAGGCCAACAGACATTTTGTTGTTTTCTTGCAGACTTGGCTCTGTCTGTAAGTCAAGGTCTCTGAGACCTATTCGGAGACCTAACAATTAACGCTGCTGTTTTAAGCAGCAGCATGTTAAGGTGGTTTGTTAGTAATGGATAACTAAGATATCACTATTTGATCTAGTGTGAGCCGTGCAAACAGGATGACCTGAGTGATCAAGTTACTTAACTACCGTAAGGGTCAACCTTTTCTTCTTTAAAACAGAGGTTGCAACAGCATCTGCCCTACAGGATTGTTGGGAAATAGGAAAAAGGGAATGCAAAGAAAGTGCTTACAGGAAAGAAAAGCGTCAAAAATGTGACTGCAAGCCAGTCAAGGATTCTGTCTGGCTCCAACTCCTTGAATTTTTAACTCTACTGTAGAGTATCAACAGGATGTATATATAAGAAGCAAGGCAGACACGAGGTGAGAGGAACCGAGAGGGAGTTCCTCTTTTTGTGACCAGGGTGGTCATGAGTGACTGGTGTTTGGCAGGATTTAAGGAACAGGCCCAGGGCCAGCCCCACACTGTGTGAAGACGCCGGGAGGGTGTTAGGGTGTACACTGTCTGTAACTCAGTCCAGGACAGATCTACTTATTCTTCATAACAGTCTCAGCAGACTGTGTACATTCCCTTCAGAAAATAAAACTAACTAGTAAGCAGATATAATTATACATCCCACGTAACCACAGGATACAGTTATTGACCGCGTTCATCCACCCATCACAGAGGAAATGGAAATTGGTTGGGCACAGCCTTCGCGGCCCACCAAGCTTGCAAAGAGGCTGATTCATTGTATCCCTTTCGATGCCACTGGCTGACAGTTTAACTGTGTGTCTCCTAGAAATGTGGACATCCCTTGGTCAGTATATCTCGGGTGAAATAAAGGTACAACCACAATTTTTAAAAACACAGATTTAGTGGGGTTTTTTGGCTCTGAGACGACCTTTTAATTCCCAGACTCATAGCCTGGTGGCTAAAAGGACAGACCCAATGGTAGACTGTCTGGGTTTGAACCTGACTAGTCCATTTTACCATTGGTGCAACCCTGACAAGTAACTCAACCTCTCTGTGCCTCAGTTTCCTCATCTGAAAAATCGATAATATTCCTTACTTCACTGTGGTTTTGAGGATAAGATGAGTTCAGATACACAAAGTGCTTAGCACAGTGACTGACACACAGGAGGAGCTCAAAGAATAATAATAGTCACTCTGCTTCTTTTTGTTTGTATTATTTCAACCATAAACACAAAAAGGAATACATAGGGAAAAATTTCTCAAGGTCAATATTTCACAAATTGTGATTTGCAGAATTATGTTAACTGGCATTGAATAGATTAGAAAGGAAGGGAGGGAAGGAAAGAGGGCAGGAGGGAGGGAGGAAAGTTGGTTCCTTAGTGAAATAAGTTTAAATAGAGATGAAAATTTTGATGAAAAAATTTTAAATGTTTTGTTTTTCTTTGCAGGACTTTTCAGAGCCTTTAATATGTAAATATGCATGTGACTCTCCAAGAAAAGGTAAAGTATACAGCATTTTCATGATTTATTTCTACACAAACTCTTTTTTTCCTCCCTGGAAATCATGTTAATATTTTACAGGAAACTGTTTTCGGGAACATACTTTAGAAAACCGTTGCTGTATGATTATCCCAGCTCAATCAAACATTCTCCCCTAGAAACTTCTAAACATTTGAGGCAATGTTCCACACGACCAGAGCAATGAGGATTTGTTTTATCCTCTTTCACTACCCTCTTCAGTTCTCTGAAAGCCATCTAAATGTGGGGACCACTAGAGAGCCTATCTTTGTTAGGTGTTCCCCTGGCCCTGCTACAGAGGGCTGAATTTTCACTTTGACTTTTGCATTCTCTGCATCTGTTCCGCTCCCCCCCTCCCCCACCCCCCAACCGCCATCACCACCATGGGAGGGCTTTCAGTGCTGAGAGGGGCTGTTGGCTCAGGATTCTGATTCTCGACCTCAGAAGGCATCTACCTTCCTGGTCTCTGTCCCTCTGTAGTGTAATAAAACTCAAAACAGCTGAGTCCCCACAGCTTTGGTCCTCCTGAATATTGCTCTGGCTGAGCACCTGGGGCAGCAAGACCCCAAGTATGTCAAGCTCTGAGTCCTAGAGGGTAGTGACTAGTGGCCCCGGTTGAAATGCTTCAGGTGTCTCTCCTCCAGAATCAATCTGGAGACCTCAGCATGTCAACAACAATGGCTGACCCCAGGCATCCAAATGGCTCCCGTGTAGAACATGGTTGAACCCAAGACATGTTCTTGCCACAGTCTCAGGCTCACCTATATTTTTCCCTAAAGCAGATAGATCCCCTTGTTCTGATCTACTCTAAGTTATTTTTTATGTCTCCTCTCAGCTGACTGCCAGCTAATCCCTTAAAGTGTTAAGTTACTCACTTGAATATAAACTGATTTAAAAAGAATGCTAAACACAGGCTAAACATTATCAGGGAGTTGTGCATTTTAGATAGGGTTGTCCAGAAGAGGTAAGTCCAGTGACACCATGATTGTGGCATGGAAGGAAGAGAGAAAAGCGTGAAGAGGTAAAACCCTGGTTCTGCCAATTCATTCATTATTGTACCCATTCATTCACCAATTATGTACTGAGCATGCTCTGTACCAGGCACCAAGAACAGAGTGGTAAACACAACATCCAGCCACCAGTCCTGGCATCATGGACCTCATTAACCTAAAAAATTACTGCGTGATTATAAATTTTAAACCGGGCTATGACAGAAAAAAACAGGGTGCTGTAACACAGAGCATGTATTGGGTTGTTGGGAAAGTCATGATGTATTTTTTCTATGTTTTTCGTTGCAAAAATGCGTCATGACTTTTTTTTTTTAAGCTTTTATTGGGGAATCGGGGGAGGGGAAACAAACAAGTTACTGTCCTTTTGTTCTTCAGTCTAGTTGTGGAGGACGTCGCTTCACTGGCCCATGTTGGTATTATCATTGTGCTCTTCCCAGCTGAGGCAGATCATTCACCGGCCATTGGACGGCCGCTCACGGGGGCTCACGGGGCTGCCAACTGCTCACACCGGCTGCCAGCCACTCACGGTAGCTCACAGCAGTCCACTGCAGCAGAAGCTGTACCCTATGGCTTCGCTGGCAACTCACGGCAGCCCAGCTCCAGGTCGAGCTGTTGTTCACCATCTTAGCTATAGAGGGCACAGCATCACTGGCCCTAATGTGGGATCTGAACCGGGGCCCTGCTGCTCAGAGCTGGCGCCCCAAGCCAACTAACCAACGTGCCACTTGGCCGGCCCACGTCATGACTTTTCTGACAACCCAATAGAATGTCATGTTACATCTTAGCTCAGACAGAACAGCCAGGTGAGTTCTCTCTGAGGAGGTAACATTCAAGCTGAGACTTAAAGGATGAGAAGTGAAGATTTGTGCGGGAACAGTGAGGAGGGGGCATTCCAGGCAAATCCACACGGTGGCACAGGGAGAGAAGGAGCTCAGCTTGTGTGAGGGACTGACGCAGAGCCCATGTGGGTGCAGAGCAGCACAATGAGGAGAGAGCACCTCAAGACGGGCTTAAAGTGTATCAGCTATCTTTGGCACAATGCCGTGTAACAAACAGCCACAAACCACAGTGACATACGACAATATGTCTGGTGCACATGGACCAGGGGCAGCTCAAGGGGCAGCGCTAAGCTCTGCTCCCCACGTCTCTCAGCCTCCAGCAGCCTCGCCCAGACCTGTTCTCATGATAACAACAAGTAAGCATGAACACGTGCAATGCCCTTGGAGGTATGGGCTCAGCGCTGTCACACCATCATTTTATTAGCCAGGGCGAGTCATGTGGCCGAGCTCGGAGTTGGAATGGGAGGGTACTACCAAATTACATTGTTGAAAGGCCTGAATACCAGGTGGGGTGAAGAACAGAGGCCATTTTTTTTTCAACCTTCCACAATTAGAGGGACAGGTGATAGAAACCAGTTCATTTAGGTCCTTGAAGGCTAATACATGTAGTTGAGATTTTCTTCTGAGGACTAAAGGAAGCTACTCATCTGACCATTTATTGATCGTGTGACGTTGGGCAAATCTCGTGCCCGCCTGAATGTTAGTTTCTTCCTCTATAAAGAGTGTGTGTGGTGGGATGAGAGAGGGGTTGATTCTTGAGTAAGATACTCAAACCCTGGGGACCTTGTAGTGTTTATGTATAAAAATGAGTCAATGACACACACCTCATAGGATTATTGTGGAAATTAAATGAGATCATAAATGTGAAAGTGCTTTGTAAATTGTGAAATGCTCTCCGTTCATCAGTTCATGTAGTATTTACTGCAAAATGCTGCAAAATCAGGAACAGAACTGACATTTCACAGGCGAGAAAGCTGGAACTGCCAGAGGAGGAGCCAGGAGTGAAAGCCTCATCCGTCTGATTCCAAAGCGCCAAGCCTTCAATTAACTGTAAATTAAATAAGTTGCTTCCCCGTATGAGGAATTGGCTGGGGTAGCGGCTTTAACAGAGATTACTGGCATTACAGGAGGTGATGGGTGTGATTTAGACCTTTCCCATCTGCTGCTGAGCTCAGCAATAGTTCCTTATCCGGGCAGGCCAGTGGCCAACAGCTAATTCACCAGGGGCCATCCCAGCTGATTGGTTCATCAATAACCCATTATCTCTGCCATTGTAAATATCTCAGAAGGAATGTGACTTTCGGGGAGGAATACCCAAACACACCGGGCTGCAGCCAGTCCATATAGAGCCGAGATCCTGGAGAAAGAAAGAAGGCTTTCTGGCTTCCCGTGGCAAAATGTTACGAATTCCTCTGCAGTCTTTGACAAGGGGGAACTGCTGGAACAGTCTGAAGGCAGGGTCCTTCCTAAGGAATATGTCATATCTGCCACTCACAGGGCACTGCGGGGATGAGAGCCATGATGCCACAAAGTGACGGCATCCGTACCCTGGACCACAGAGCAGGAGAGAGCTGGGTGCATAAGAACCACCCGGGGATCTTGTCTAAACAGCTGATTCTCAGCACTTGCCTGATTTCCATCTGGAGTAAAGCCCAGAGATGTGGGGTTTTGTTTGAACCCAGTGAACCTGCAGTTCTGATGCAGAGCCAGGTGTGGGGCCACGGGTGGAAGGCACTGTTTTCATTTAACAAACGCAGCAGTTTCAGCGCCTGTTGTGAGCCAGACCCTCCCGTTGAGTGCAAAGCCGGAAACAAATAAAAAAACACAGCCCCTGACCTCGAGGATCTCACAGGTCTGTCGTAAAGACGAACACACTGACAAATAACTGTGGCGATATGTGAGAAGGCATAAAATGAGCTAACCCCAACAGACGCCCTGACTGTCTAAAGACGGCCCGTTGGCGCTCTGCTTTGCCACAGGTCTCCAAACCACTCAGTTTCCATTTTCATTATCTGCTTTCCCCTCACACCTGGTTCCATGGTTCTGCCCACCGGCTCTCACCTTGACAGCAATTTGGAAATTTCCACTCTAAAGTTTCATGCTGGCTAATTGAGAAAGACATTTTGCCCGGTTACAATCAATATAGAAGAATGTTCTACCAGCATGCTCCCTACCCCGTCTGCTACCGGTGGAGCAAGTTCTAGCCATCCTTGGTCTCTCGAGCAGGTGGCAATACATGTCCTGGGAGCACAAAAGAGGAGGTGGTTCGTTCTGCTCTCCCTGGATGTGTGGGAAGCCATTATCCCTCTCTCAACACAAAGAGGGTTATGGGCCTGAACAGGGAAGCATTCCCAGGAGGCCGAGCGGGGTTGGTGCTAATGATCCACTTTATTAATTAAAAAGAGGCATTGTTGCAGCTGAGCTAGAGGGGAATTGGGGAGATGGAGCTGAAATTTTTCTTTGGAAGTAAATGGGTTTCTATCCCCCACATTCGGAGTTCTCGGAAAGACAGGCTCTTTGCCACGTTTTTCACACTTGCCTTATGTTTAGATGTCATGCAGGCACCAGGCAGGGGAGGACACGGTCCGGATACTAAATCTCGCACCAAACTGGAGAGGTCACTGAAGTCATTCCTTTAACCCATGTTGGGTTTCCACTTGATGCAAAGCGTAAGTACAACGATGCCTGTTGCAATGACTTTGTAATAGTAAAAAGTTGAAAGGAAATGGTCTAAAGCAGATAGATGAAAATATGCTGTATTTATAGAGTGAACTCGTACACAGCAATCCCTGAATGCAGGATGAGTTACTCTGGAGAGCAGGAATTTGAAAACGGATTTCAGGAAGGGTAACTGTACCCCTGAGGCCACTCACAGAGGCAGAGTCTAGGCATGTGTAGTCACCCTGATATTTGTTCATCAGTGTGCAAGCTGATGCCATCTGATCCCCGACATAGGGATGGGGGGAATGCACACAGCTCCTGGTTGCACAAATACAGCCTGGATTCGAGCTTCCTGACAGATCGTGCATGGCAGGAAGTAAAGCAGAGAGATTGACTTTCTGAGCTGTTGAAGCCGGAGAAAGTTCAATACGTCAGCTGTCAGCGTCCGGTCCCTTGCAGGCTCAGGAATTTCAATTTCAAAGTACAAGAGATTGAAGTCTTGAAACACAAGATCATCAAACGCTAATGATTCCTGAATTCTGCTGGGGGCGTGGAAGCAGGTGAGAACAGTGGCTTTCGAAAGGGTGTGCGTGGGTAGAGAGCAGCTCTCCTCACCCTGGATTAATTCTGCAGGCGTTCAGAGGACAGGGAGCTTGACTGTGAGGGGGTGGGCCACCTGAGAAAAGGGGCAGATAGTCCAAACTCCCCCTCCCATCTCCACAGCTCCCTGGCCAAATAGGTCAATCTCCAAAGAGAGAGCAGAATCGCTGAAAAGGAGGGGTGACCGACCCGCTGTGGGAACGAACAAAACCTTATTTCCTGAGATGGGTTTCCCAGACAGTACACCTGTGCTACACTAAGCACCAGCGTGAGGTTTTAGTTTTCTAAAGATCAGGTGAGCACTCATCCTGGCCCCGCAGAACAATCCCCTTTCTGCCTGCTGTCCCCACGTGTGTCAACGGTGAGCCTTTCACTCCCAAATGACACTGGTTTATTTCACGAAATACGGTGTTTCTGAGATGCATCCTTGCTGCAAATTGTTCGTTCTTTGTTACTGTTGGGTAGACATAAAAGAGTCCATACTACGTGATTTAATTTAGGTGAAGTTCATGAGCAGGCGAAATTAAGCTATGGTGACAGAAATCAGAAAAGCAGTGACTGTCTTCGGAGACACGGAAGGTAGCTAGTGGCTGGAAAGCCTCAAGATGGAGCTTTCTGGGATGATGAAAATACTTTCTGTATCGGTCCGGCCGAGTGGTGCGTTGGTTAAGAACTGGCTTGGGATGCCAGAGGACCCCGGTTCGGATCCCACATATTAGGGCCAGTGACACTGCCCTCTACAGCTAAGATGCTGAACAACACCTCAACCTGGAGCTGGGCTGCCATGAGTCGCCGGCGACCGCGTAGGCTGCAGCCACTTCTGCAGTGGGTTGTCATGGGCTACCGTGTGTGGCCGGCAGCCAGCGTGAGTGGCCAGCAGCTGCTGTGAGCGACCGTCCAGAAGCCGACGACTGATCTGCCTCGCCTGGGAAGAGCGCAATGATGTTGCCAACTTGGGCCAGTGAAGCAACGTCCTCCACAACTAGACTGAAGAACAAAAGGACA
>NW_017731811.1:860593-863064 GCF_001890085.2 Hipposideros armiger | reverse complement strand
TAGACAATATGCTAACAAAAGGGGTGACTGTGTTTCAATACAATTTTATTTACAAAAACAGGCAGCCTGCAGTTTTGGCCTGCTGGCTGCTGTTCTCCAACTCCTGCCTTAAACTCTTTTGACACTTGGGGTGAGAAGAAGAGACAGAGAGGAGACTCAGGCTGAAGAGGAACTGGGGCACAGGAGCCACAGAAGTAAGTGAAAACGTGGACAAATTTCCTCCTTGTCCTCCGAGCTCAGGGCTGGCCCCAGGCAGAATTATAAAGCAGGAGCGCCTGGCTTCTGCCTCATTCATCTTTCCACATCACTCTGTGGTCCCTGAAGTCATGGAGTTTGACATGCAGAAGACCCCAACAGTGACTTTCCACCCTCCACGAAGAACCCTCCCTCCATCAGGTGGCCCCTCAGCCACAATGTGAGCGCCATCAGTGACAGGGTCTCACAGTCCCGGGAGGTGGCTTACTCCAGCCAGTGGGATATGCCACCGAAGAAAGGGAAAAAGGAAACAGAAATATGGGTGTGTAACTTGTTCACCTTGTCACTGGACGCAGCTACTTAACCTGGACACCGCAATCTTTTTACCAATTTAGGCTTAAGCAGATATCTTAACCGTGACTATTTCTGTCCCCATCCCCCACCCCCACCCCAAACTAGTCTGTATGCAATTCCAATTTAAAAAAAAAAAAAAAAGCTAAGTCGTTTTCAGAATTTGACAAAGTGATTCTAATACTCATTCTCAATTTCAAAAGACCACTCATTGCTAGGATGAGGGAAACGAAAGGTTAGTCCTACTAGGTATCAAGAGCTAAAATAAACCTTGACTATTTCTATCTTTAATTGAATCTGAGATGCCACTGATTGTAAGATACATGCTATTTTACATACTATAAAGATAGGAAAAAAATGCTGTGGTATTGCATTGATAGTAATACACATCATAATTTCGGAGATAGCAAAATGTGGGGATGGAAAGTACATCTCAGAATCAATGACATATAGTAAAAACAGTGTAGGACGCAAATAAAGTTAGATCCCTTATTCCCACCATATAAAAAGTTATATTCTGAATGAATTAAAGGCCTATAAGCAAAAAGAAAATCTTTAAAATATTTTGTATGGCTAAAAAAATAAAATACCAAAAGGAAAGTTCAAAGACAAGCCACAGTTGGGAGAAGATATTTGCAAGACATAAAACCAAAAGTGGATGCGTTTCCAGAATATAAAGAAGTCCTGCAGATCAATAAGAAAAGATGAACAACCCAACATGAGAAGAGGCAATTCACAGAGGAGGAATCCTGAGTGGCCAGTAAATTTGTGAAAAAGAGCTCATCCCGCTATCTAAGCAGAAAAATGCAGATTAAAACAAGATACTCACCCATCAGAGGAGCACGATAATATTAGAGGTCAGGGCAAGGGCATGTAAAAATATAGGCTCTGCCGCTGGTAGGAATATAAGCTACACACCACTCACAGAGTTAGCAACACCCAAAATATTTGAAGACGTTCATTTTCTGCATCCCTACATCTAGGGCTTCTAGAAATATATTCTAGAGGAGCTCCTGATCATACACATTTGGGTTCAGGTAAACAGATGTTTGATGTTAGCATTGTTTGGCACAGTGAAAAGATGAATGCAACCTAACTCTCCACCAATGAATAAGTAAATATGTTACATTCTAACAACGGCATACTATGCAGCTGTGAAAAGGAATGAATTAAATCTGTATAGTGACAATGGGTGCACAACAATGTGAATATATTGGGTTGTCAGAAAAGTCATGACACATGTTTGCGACAGATGGCATTAGTTCATTTTTGGAAGTACTAGAGTCATTCGCATCTATGTTATTGCTATGTCATTTGACAGCTGACAGTTTTAGTTTTATTCTTTTAAAAAATTGAGCGATTTGGTTGAGTTTTGGAGATTTTACAAGTTGAAGATGGAAGACCAAACTGTGCATTTTTGCCATGTTTACTGTTTTACTTCCATAAAGGGAAGAACGCGCGTCAAGCTTCTGAAAAGTTGCATAAAGTTTATGGTAACAATGCTCTACAAGAACACCAGTGCCAACGATGGTTCATGAAATTCCGTGCTGGTGATTTTGATCTCAACAACGCTCCTCAGTCAGGGAGGCCCACCGAGGTTGATGATGACAAAATAAAGGCATTGATGCAGTCAAACCCACATTACACGACACGAGAGATTGCAGAAACATTGAACAACCATCATTCAAGCGTTCACAACCACCTGAAGAAGCTGGAATACGTAAGCAAGCTCAATATTTGGGTCCCTCATGAACTCAAAGAAGTTCATTCTGATGGTGCGTATAAACATCTGCAATATGCTCATTAAATGTGAGGAAAAAGATCCTTTATTTTTAAGGTTTTATTGGGGAATTGGGGGAGGGGACAGCGCTGGGGAATTGGGGGGAGGGGAACAGACAAGTTGCTGTCGTTTTGTTCTTCAGTCT
>NW_017731811.1:856214-859943 GCF_001890085.2 Hipposideros armiger | reverse complement strand
CAACTTGTCTGTTCCCCTTCCCCAATTCCCCAGCGCTGCTCCCATCCCCCAATTCCCCAATTTAAAAAAAAATACTTTCTGTATCAATCTGGGTGATGGTTGCACCCAGATTCATATGCAATACATATGTAAAACTGTATCAAGATGTACAATTAAGATGTGTGCATGTACTCTGCAGAAATTCTCCCTTAAGAAAAAGTGTCCTGGCTTGGGCAATAAATTACTCGATCACTCTAGTCTTAGGAGACTAAAAACCAAAAAACCTGAGCAAACATCCTACTTCCTAGCTGTTTATTCAGCCCAGAGGGTGGAGTGTTTCCCATCTCTATTTCATGGGCTGTGCGGTGCTTCCGGGGGTCCATACGCAGGGTCCTGAGTTCTGACTAGCAGTCCCTGATTGGCCATTCGGGTTATTTAAGCAAGCACCATTGTGTGTGAGGCTTCTGGCTTGACCAATAACTTGCAGAAAGGATTTTTCCTTTTCTCCTTTAGGGCAAAGCATGTGGTGATATAACCTGTCCTGTTGCCATGGGCTCCTAATCTGAGAAGAAGCTGCATGCAGCCTAGTTTGCCTCAGGCTCAAGCTCTGAGAGTAGCGTGCTGTCGGGGCCCTGTCGCTGGGCTGAACTGGTATCAGGTGTCACCTAACATTATAGGATAAACCCGACACCTCCCAGACCAAGATTAGAGGTGGCTGTTTAAACAGGCATAATAATAAATTTCAGTGGACGTGGAGGTCACTTGAGGGTTAAAAAAACACCAGTCCTTTCACTTCTACATCGCTTCCTCTCTGACCTGCGACCTGCGTGGAAGGCAGGTGCCACCCCCGCCCGACCCCCAGAACATTCAGGAAAATCCTGGTATTGGGATGAGACAGAGACACGACTGTCAAGGGAAAAGGAACTACCCATTTTCCAGACTTGGAAACCGGCCACAGGAGGAAAACCATTAGGGACTTTTTCAAAATTCAAGGAGGAGAGAGATGAACACAGAAGGCTGGCAGGGCAGGCACGCCATACAGGCAGCAGAGGCGGACAGGATGAAAGGTGAGACCCATCCAAGAAGTTGAATCGGAAGACAACGCCAGATTCACAGCAGACCAGGGTGTCTGCCTCCGTTTCAGGCTGGGAGTCAGCAAAGTTAGTTAAAGAAAGTCAACCTCAGGCATCGGGAAAATTCAATTTTCGTCGCAGGTCCTGATGCCATTTGCTTTAACTGCCAGATTCAATAGGGAGATACACCTTCACGGAGAAAATATTCTCTACGGTAAGAAGGCAAGATAAGGAAAGGAGTGAGAAGCTCTTTTTCCTGCTATGCAAATATTCTCCAGTAATGCTAACAAAATAAATAGATTTCTGTGAGATACCCAGTTTTCTCCGTCACGGGTTTATTTGCGTAGGTTTCTCTTCACTCTTTGCCTCTAAATTGAACACTCTGCGGCTGAAATTTTAAAGCCGTTTTCTTCCAACGGGAAAGCCAGTGCCAAATGTACAAAGTCCAAGAGAGGGACCGAGGTGGTAACTCAGTCCTCTGTCTGTGTCCACAAATCGGGATGAACTGGAAATATCATGCCAAAGTCTCATAGAGATTAATGAATGTGTAAATGTCACTTTATCCACACCCTCCTACCCAGGTAGATAAAGAGACTACAGCTAAGAAAAAGAAGGGTAATGAAAAGTTACCCAATCTAGGACAATACCTGGTTATCCATCATCCATTCTTGCAAACCTTCTGCCATGCCTGAGTCAATAGCAGAGGAAATATCTGAGAGACCGCCCCTGGGTCAATGTCAAGCTTTGAGCAAACCACTCAGGACTGACTGGGATTTCCTATTACACTGTAGCCCTCTGGTGAGAACATAAACTTTGGAGTGAGACAGACCTGGATCGCATCGCAGCTCCGTAACTTCCCTCTCTGAGTTTCAGCCTCCTCATCCTAAAGTGGAAATAACGATGCCTTACCTGTCAGGCGATTGTGATTGTAAATCAGATGCCACACTTGACACAGTGCCAGGAACACAGCAGGTGCCTGTTATTCATTACCCATTGTATTAGTTTCCTATGGCTGCTATGACAAATGACCACTAACTTAGTGGCTTAAAACAGCACAAACTGGGCCGGCTGAGTGGCTCAGTTGGTAAGAGCATGAGCTCTGAACAACAGGGCTGCTGGTTCGATTCCCACATGCACCAGTAACCTGCACCCTCCACAGCTAAGATGGTGAACAACAGCTCGACCTGGAGCTGGGCTGCCGTGAGTCACAGGTGATGGCATAGGCTGTAGTGTGGCTGCCGTGAGCTACTGTGAGTGGCCGGCTGCCAGCGTGAGCTGCTGTGAGCCACCGTGAGCAGCCGTCCAATGGCCAATGACCAATCTGCCTCACCCGGGAAGAGCACAATGATAATACCAACATGGGCCATTGAAGCGACATCCTCTACAACTAGACTGAAGAACAAAAGGAAAACTTGGCTCTTCTCCTTCCCCGGTTCCCCAATAAAAGATAAAAATATTTTAAAAAACAGCACAAACTTATCATGCTTAACAAGGCAGCCGGATGGCGACTGGACTTGGAGCTGAGCTAGCTGCGCCCTCCACAACTAAGATTGAAGAACACCAACTTGGCTGTTTCCCTTCCCCAATTCCCCAACACTGTTCCCCTCTCCAATTCTCCAGTAAAATCTTTAAAAAAAAAAAAAGAAAGAAAGAAAAGAAAAGAAAGAAATCTGGGTTCAATATGCTAGGATTATTTTTTCAAATTTCCGTTATTTTTAATTTTCTATCTTTTATTTATTTCTTCCTCTTTAAGCCTATTGGTGTGTCACCCAAAAGAGACGTGCATTCCACTAGTTATCCACGTGTGACACAGATCACCCTCAATGGAGGAAGAGGTTCATAGTCCACAATCCTTCACTCTCAGGCTCTCTGAATTAGGGGAGGGCAGCTGGGGGATATATAGTGTGGTTATGAGGAGATGGAAATAAAGTGGACTGAGGCAGGAAAAGCAGCTGAGAAAGGCAGCCAGAAATTTCAGATCCAAGAGAGAGTTCTTATCAAGAACCAATCATTCAGCCACAAACAATTTGAAGCGCCCCCTGTCACCAGATCCCTTAGTTGGCCTAAAGGCGTTTCTACTAAAGCGCTGTAATAACACCTCACTGCCATCCACTCCACATTGAGCTTGGGGAAGAGAAAATTAGTTCTGCCAGAAAGTTTTTCTGAAATTCTCTCTCCCCGTTCTATTCTCAGCCTTTGCAACCAGTCACCTCTTCCAAAGATAATTTCCCCAGGACAGCCTCAAACTAGAAGAAAGCGATTACATTATGCTGGGGTCCGTTTTTCCCTGAGTGGGTCTGCATACTCACCTGAATTTTCATATTTCTGCTCAGAGGTATGAGCTATCTAACCTTTTTCAAAGAAAAAAACAAACAAACAAAAAAATCTATACCATGAGCAGCATCAAACCATAAAGGCAACCCTAAGTTTTAGAATCTGGGGAGCAAATAGGTTTACTTCCTTTTGACAAGGGTGTGGCCTTTTTTCTTTTTTTTTTTTTCCATAAAATGTCAGAGAGCAAATAATTTAGACTTTACAGGACATATGGCCTCAGCTTTGGGTTTGTGGCCTGAAAGCAGCCATAGACAATATGCTAACAAAAGGGGTGACTGTGTTTCAATACAATTTTATTTACAAAAACAGGCAGCCTGCAGTTTTGGCCTGCTGGCTGCTGTTC
>NW_017731811.1:841879-849914 GCF_001890085.2 Hipposideros armiger | reverse complement strand
TTTCCAAGATGAACTTCAGAGAGATGAAGCAACTCACCTAAATTCACCTAGTGGCAAAGCTAGAGGGTAAACGGGGTCAAATATATGGTGATAGAAGGAGCACTGACTCTGGGTGGTGAGCGCACAATGTGACATATAGATGATGCATTATAGAATTGTATGCCTGAAACCTGTGTAACTTTACTAACCATTGTCGCGCCCCAATAAACTGGAATTAAAATAAAACAAAAACCCCCAAAAAACTCCACGCTTCCCTTTTCCTGCCGTTTTTCCTGCTTTGCAGAAGGAACAGCTGCCTTGTTTTACACCTGTCAGCTGTCCTTACCCACTGCAGCCTCACATCCCCCGCCTTTACCCTCACCTTTCTCTGTCTCTGGCGCTCTCCCACTCTTCAGGAATATTAAAGATGATAAATTTAAGTTGAAAACATGCAGTTTTTGTGAGACGGTAGACTTGATCCTTTTTTGTAAAAGAGACATGACATTTTATAAACTCTGACACTGCTCTGATGGAATGAAATCAGGCCTTTTCAACCCACCTCGTGGTGGACAGCTTATCGCCCCTTTTTCTGACCTCTAGTATGCGATTTAGGAGGAAATTGGGTCAGGAGGGGGAACCCTCTAGTGGGTGATTAGAAAACCTCTCTCTCACATTCTGTAAGCAGAGGATTAGATTTTATCAGCCCTCATCCACCTCCTCCAAGTGCTTCACTCCAGGGAGTGAGTCCTGGGTGAGGGAGGGCTAAGACTGTCAATTTGTTAGTTGAAAACAGTTGTAAAATCCATTTCTCCCTGTGAAATGTGTCAGCCACAGAGAAGTTGCTCTCTGCTTTGACGTTGCTGTGTGTACGTCATTTAAAACAACAATGAAAAAAACGCCCCAGACAGGGGATGTGGGTGTTCTTCCAAGGGGCTAAGGTGAAGTGGGGAGGGTCTGGCTGTTTCTTATTTTTCACGTGTGTGATCGCTTTCTTGCCCTCCCTGACCCCCATCCCAATTTGACGACGGATTTCCCTTTGCAAAACGTGAGTGTTGGCGGTTCATTTTATGTGGCCACTTGACTGGGCCACAAATGCCCAGAAACCTGGTAAAACATTATTTCTGGGTGTATCTGTGAGGCTGTTTCTCCTCAAAGAGATTAGGATCTTAATCAGTTGACTGAGAAAAAGATGGTCTTCACTGGTGCAGGTGGACATCATCCAATCCATTGAGAACCTGGAGGGAAGACCAAGGAAGAAGAACGGGGAGTTTGCTCCTCCTGCTGGAGCTGGAAAACCCAGCTCCTCCTGACATCAGGCACTGGCGCGCCTATTCTTGGGCCTTCATATTAAGACTGAATTCACCACCGGCTTGCCTGGCTCTCCAGCGTGCAGCCGGCAAATCGTGCGTCTTCTCAGCCTCCACAATCGTGCGAGCCAATGCCTATGATAAATCTCCTTTTATACGTCTCCATATAAATTGGTTCTGTTTCTCTGGAGAAGCTAATCCAGTGTGTTCCTGAAAATACTTAGGCCATGTCTACCTATCTTCCTATGAACAATCTGAATGGTATTCCTGAAGAAGGGCTTCGGTATCGAGTTATCCCAAGATGGAGTAGTGGTGTCTTTGAGGAGCTTAGTGTGTGTTTGCACTAAACGGGTCCACTGAGATACTCGTCATAACTTCATACTCCAAGGATAACGATAATTCTGTGTGGCCAGACACAGCCTTAGGTGTTTCAAGTGGATAGCAACTTCCAGAACAGACAGAAACAGTTAAACCAACAGCTGATTATAAATGTGCATGAAACCCAAGGACTGACCCTGTGCAGCGAGCGTTTCTCTACATTTCTCTTCAAGCTCCTTGGAGCCCACAGAGAATCAGCCTCTGAGAAGCGTCCCACGCACCTCTTTCTCTTTCTTCTCCTTCAATTTACCCATGCACCACATACCAAAGCCATGGGACTTTCACTCTTAGGAGGAGGTCCTTCCTAAGGATAAGCTTCCACAATCCTCGTTGAGGGGATGATCAGTCTTTCAGAGACTTCACAGTGGAGATTCTACTAGCAAACCAGGCTTCACCGCCTTAGATTTGACCGCCTCTCACAGCCTGAGCTCATGCATCTTAATGCTAAAATAGCCTTCCTGCTTTCCATCAATTTGTAAGTAGGTCCCATTCACATCCCTCTTTTTTTTTTGCAGAGGAGCAAACTGAGGCTCAGAGGACTTGTTCAAGGTTCCACCGCTAAAAAGTAGCAGTTTCTGTTTAAATCCAGACTTTTGGACTCTAAGGTACAACAACTATTACTGGGTTGCTGGAAAAGTCACGACGAATTTTTTCTATGTTTTTCATTGCAAAAATGCATCATGACTTTTACGACAACCCAATAATAGCAATGTGATATTCGTCTATTCACTGTACATGAAGTGCCTACTATGTGCTAGCCTCTGTGTCAGAAATACAATAATTTTTCTAAAAATGGTCCTGTCCCTCAAAGTGCTTGTAGACTGATGGAAGAGTCAGGCAACCACAGAACAATTGATCTTAAATGTCTATTAAATGAAGAACGAAGGAACAAATGAATGAATGAGTGAATGAATGAATGAACTCTATAACAGGAATGTGTTCAAGATGCGATGACAGCACAGAGGAAGGAGGCTAGCCACATACGAGGGCTCAGTGAATGCTATTTCCTTTTCTCCCTCCACAGAGCGGATGAGGCTCGGCTTCCTTTCTCAAAGTCACAGGTACACCAAGTGTCCCAGCTGCCACTGCAGGACTCTCTCTTCTCGGTATTGAAAAAGCTGTGGGGTCTTTGGCTTCCAGACTGATCATGAAGACGAGCCAAAGCTAGTCACTGGAAAGTTAGTCCATAATCCCTATGGACAGAGAGTTTGCCTGAGAACTGGAGGGGTCAAGGAAATCAAGACACCGCTTAAGGAAACGGTGAGATCAGCCATGCTGATCAGTGACAGCGACACGATGAGCAGGGTCCGTCCAGCACTGTGAAGAGAAGAGGAGGCACAGAGCCTCCAGATGACAGCACAGGACAAAGCCTTGCTGGCAGCGGGTGGGACACCATGCCAGCCAAAGCTCAGTTCAGGTGGGGTAGCAGAGCAGAGGGACCTCAGGCTTTGCAGGACCACCTGCCTCTCACGGGTGCTCTTTTCCCCATGTGTGTAGGTAGGAACAGAGTGACCAGAGTATCCGCTCGGCTCCTGTCCTCAAACCAGTCCTCTCTCCTCCTGTTCCCCAGGGCCTTATAAATTTTGAATACAGCAAAGGAGCACAAGAGGCCACAGGCCGACTCTAGCCCCTTATTGCATTCCGTGCTTTTCTCTTTCTGCCAAGCACTCCTGCTGATTTCCATAGACACAAATACCCTTCTCCTAGACCGTGTCGACAGCATCAAACTGGTCTTCCTTCCTATTTCTGCAACCCCCTTCCCTAAAGAACTGCACACACAGAAACCAGGAAGATCGCTTTAACAGCCTCCCTATTTAGGATCTGTCCATGGCTTCCCGCAAACCTCAGGATAAAGCCCTAGCCTTTTAAGACGGTTTACCCTTTCTCCTTCCTCTACCTGCCTCTCCAGACTCACGTCTCCCCTAACCCCACCTGAACTTTAAACCCCAGGCCCAAGTGAACTTCATTTCATTCCCCTAACTTTTCTTTCTGTCCGGATCCACCAAACCTCCCGATCCCTTCTCCACTTCTCAGCTCTGCCCCATGCACTTACAAACCCCCTTTCCCTCCTTACCCCAACACATCCTTATATATCAGCAACTAGAGGTCACCTCTTTCAAGCAGGCCCCCTAAATCCTCAACTGAATTACCAGCACGCTCTGAATTAAAGTATTCAGCAGCTTGTAGGATCGTTAGCGGTTGACTTATTTATCTCTGCCAACTAAAGGGCAGGCGCTGACGAGGTGTTGCTCATTGTGTCATTGTGTCACATTTATTCACAATCCTCCATTCGCTCGATAACTACTTATCACTTACTGTGCATCAGGAACTGTTCTGGGGACGATGACTACCGAGGGAAGACAGACATGGTCTCCGTAGGCTCTCTATAATAAACACCCGTTTGATGAATATATCCACTGGAGCGTTTAGAAAACATCTAAGCTCACCTTCTCATTGTTCAGATGGATCACCAGAAGTCAGCAAATAGGGACCAAGAGCATTGGTCCATGTGACATGGCCGCCTCCAGGATTCAGGCCCTCTGACTCCAGGTCTGTGACTTTTTCCATCCTTAGGCTCATCCTTAGCTATCTCTGAGGGCAGACCAACACTGTGCTCCCCGCCCAAACAGTGGGACGTGGGAGGGGAGGCCTGGCTGACTGCAGTGACCTGGTGTGATTGCACCACTGATTCTGCTAGGTATCTCCTGCTGTGTGTTTCCGCATGAGTGACTGCGTGAGTGACCTTGAGCAAATCACTTACTCCTGCCATGTCCTGTTGTTGTTGTTTTTCATTGACAGAGCAAAGTCTCGTGTGAAGATCAAAGTCAAGTACGTCATGACTAGAAAAGCTGCTGAAAAGAAGAAAAGGAATTCAGGTTTTCTGAATCCTGTTTGGGCAACTCACACTGATTTAAAGCCAAATCACCCAATCCTCAAATTACCCAAGCACTGAATCCATTATTATCTTCCACTGCCTTTCATCTTTGGAGAGAAGGCATCATGATAGATGGCTAAGAGGTGGGGCTTGGCGTCAGATGGCAAAAATTCATATCCCGACTTTGCTTCTTCCAAGGTGTGTGATTTCCTCGTGCTACTTTACCCCCCTACGTCCCAATCTCTTCATTAGGAAATAGTGCCTAGAGTAATAGGTTGCTGTGAGATTACGTATACAAAGAATTTAACAGTGTCTGGTACTATGGAGAACTCAATTCATCTTAACTGTCCATTCAATCACTCATTCATTCAATATTTACTTAGCGCTTACTAGGTGTCAGAAACTGTTTTAGGCATGAGGAATATAGAGGTGGAATATTCAGGAGCAAAACAAACACGTTCTCTGCTCCTAAGTGACTTACCGTCTACCAAGGGAACAAAATGCTACACAATTAATCCCACAGAGTTGTGTAAATTTAAAGTGTGCTCAGCTCTGGAGGAGAAATACAATGAGCTAGGAGGATACAGAATTGGATATATTGTAGATTTTGAGTGATTTACAGAGAAATATATGGCATCTTCCTTAAAATAATGCAGAAATAGGAATGTACAAGGGAGGTCAACAACATGGGCAGGTAAGAAAGTAAAGAAAAAATAATAACTTTATTAAACACCTTCTACATGGAAGGCACTAAGCTAAGCACATTGAATGATTATCTTATTTAATACTCACATCTATCCCACCAGGTGATATTATCATCACTTTTTTGGAGGAGAAAACTGAATCTCACTAAACATGCAATTTTTCCATGGGCATCTGGCCTGTATGTGATAGCGTCACAATTAAGACTCAAATCTGTTGCTTTTTAATACCTGTTATCTCCCAGGTTCTATAACTTAGAAACACATCCAACTTATTTTAAATGTAACTAAGAGATCACTCTGGCTGGAGTAGATGATACTTTTAGGGAAATAGTAATTGGAGAGAGAATGCTGAAAGCAAGGTACTGGGGGCCAGGCTGTGAAAGTCAGGCTCAGGGGTCTGAATTTGTCCTACTTGGAAGTGAGAACCAGTGAAGGCTTTTGCTGGTGAGGATCATTCCACATTCCACAGCGATGGCCTGATGACTGACCTCTAGAATTTAGAAGCATCCCCTAAGCAAATGTGAAAACGGTTAAATAAGAAACTGAGAACATCTGACTGGCCATGAGGGTTTTACAATACAAATCATTTTTCACCTTTAATGCAGGCTGCTGGACTCTGCCATATGTCCCTAGATAAGGTCCTTCCTGCAGATAAGAATTTTTAGACAAGTGAGAGGGAGCTTTGCCCGGAATATCTGAAGGCTTGTTGATTAGTCATTGAATTCCGGGCTTTGTAACCTCTCTGGCCGGTGACATGTCACTAGAGTAGACACGAGCCACCTAAGGCTCTGATGGCTGAGGCTGTGTCCGAAATTTTTGGCAAGATATATATGACTTTTAATTTGCAAGAGGTAGAGTAGGTGTGCTTGTGCATGTGTAATGTGTTGGCGAAGGATTTATGGTTCAGAATTCCAGGCTGAGAAACAGTGTGGATTTCTGTGCATAAATCTACTCAGGAACCATTTCCAACGGGACCACAAGTGATTGTATTATATTTTTGTTCTCGCAGAAGGGCTAGTCATCAGCCAAGAGTTAGTGCCCCGGAAAGGATGGAGGTGCAGAGAGAACATTTAATGAGCACCAGCTATGTAAAAAGCTCTGTCCTTGGAACTTCTGTGTACACTGCCCAATTAAGCACGTCACTGTATTTACTCACACACAGAGGCTCTCTCTGGCATTCTGGGAAAGAAAAGTCCTTTTCTTTGTCTTTGAATACGAACAAGGGCAGGTTGCCCCAGTTGCTGCTGACAGCCATGAATCAGCCTGAGGGTGAGCTGAGGATGAATAGAATGAAGAAAAGGGGGAAACTGGGGTCCTCAGTGGTATTGGTCAGCGTCTGAATCACCTGACCTTCCTCTTGACTTGCAGGGAGGGGAGATGGTAAATGGGTGTAATGTTTCACCCAGCTTCAGTCTGCTTTCTGTTACTTACAACTCAAAGCATCTTTCTAATGCAAGAGATAAGGCGGTGACATGATGCCCCGGTCTGACCTTTATCAAGATCAGGGCTTCTGAACCTTGACATCACTGACAGTATGGGCTGGATATTTCTTTGTCGTGGGGGCGATGATGTGCATTGTCAGATGTTTAACAGCATCCCTGGCCTCTATGCACTAGTTGCCAGGGGAATCCCTTCTTCCAGTTGTGATAACTAAATATGTCTCCACACATTGTCAACTGTCCATGGGGGTATAAAATCACCCGCCCCATGGAGAACTACTGATCAAGACCAAACTTCTAGGCCTTTATCAGTTATATCGCTTAGAGCAATAATATTCTTAATCAATCAGACAATAACAAGCATCTATGGGGCACTTGGTCTCTGTTCAGGAAAGGCAAGTTTGCAATTATGGTTCTCACTCCCAGCATGATCCTTATAATCATCAAAGAAAGATGTAATCATGTCACTCGTGTCTGCTACAACTAAATGTGGTTATGGGCTTGGAATCATTTTACAAATTGCAAGGCATTTGATAAGCTACGAAGTGCGCTATAATGATAAGAGGGCTTTATAAAGTGTCAAATACTTTTGAAATGATAAAGTGGCTTATACAAAAGGAAGTGTAAACCATGAAAGGTTTTGTACACTTTAAAGTACCCTGAAAAGGTATAGTACCTCATAAACTATAAAGGCTATTGTAAAATATGCTTATAAACTAAAAAGTGCTTTGTGAAATCTGTAGTACTCTGTAAACTACAAAAAAGATTTAGAATGAAAACACTTTAAATGGGTGTTACTCAGAGAGAAAATTGCTCCAGACATTTCAGAAAGATTTTCAACTTAAAAATAAAGGTGCTCTTTTTTTTTAGCACCAAGAAAGACAAGAAAATAAAAAATGACATGAATTAGCCAGAAACTTCCTTTCCCAAAGCATTTATTTAGTTTTTATTAATTTATTTTTATAGCAGATGAGTCATAATCCAGCTATTGGAAGACTGTTTTCATATTGGTTCATTTGGAAAAGATCCCGCTCTAGCGTTTACTGGAATATGAGGTTGATAAACTCTAATCAATCGGTCTTCAGCAAGGACTAAACCTTCCAAATTTCTGAAGATGAATATCTGGATAATAATTCTCATTTGGATTTTTGAAACAGCTCCCAAGACTCTATTTTATGTTTTTTGTCTCAGCCTAGAAGACAGGGTGTGTATCCTGTGGTAAGCCGTAGCAACGATGGTTTGGGGATCTGGCATTTGTCAAGAAGACCCCATACACACACACCACCACCACCATCACCACCACCACCACCACCATCATCACCACCACCACCATCACCACCACCACCACCACCA
>NW_017731811.1:833407-841562 GCF_001890085.2 Hipposideros armiger | reverse complement strand
CCACCACCACCACCACCACCATTACCACCATCACCATCACCACCACCACCATCACCACCACCACCACCACCATCACCATCACCACCACTAGGACTACCACCACCTCCACCACCACCTCTACCACCACCACCACTAGGACCACCACCACTAGGACCACCACCACTAGGACCACCATCACCATCACCACTAGAACCTCCACCACCACCATCACCACAACCACCACCATCACTACCACCTCCACCACCTCTACTACCATCACCACCATCATCACCACTAGGACCACCATCACCACCACCCCTCCACCATGGAGGAAAAGAAGACCAAGCAAAGCTGTCTGAGCATTTTCACAGCCTAAGTAAATTATTTCAGGAGCAGATCAGCCCAGAACCATGGCTTATTCAATATGGAAGGGTCCTTAGAAAGTACCCAATTTTGTGATTTTCAAAGAATATTCCATTAAGCCCTGGAGCTCTACGGAGTGACTTAGGGGTTCCCAGGAGGTGGGGAAAGATGAGAAAAGAAGAAGCAACTTTGCTTTGACTAGAGCAGTTCCTCTTTAATCTGTATATAAAATGCAATTTTATGTAAAAGTTGGTCTGAAATGAAGTATTTTGAAGAAATATTGGCAAAAAAAAGTTTCTTGTCCCAACCAGCCATTTGACAGATGGGGAAAGCGAGGCCCAGAGTGGTTACCTGTTTTGCCAAAGGTGACACAGGTTGTGAAAGAAGTGAAGCTGGAATCTGGGCCCCTACCTCAATGGCCAATGTCCTCTCCCTAAAGCTGCTGTCATTGTTCTGCTCAGCAAGCCTTTCACGGAGGCAGTGAAGAACCATGCTTACCCAGTCCTAGCCAGGCCCGTTGTAATTGATCAACTGGTGGCTTTGGGGTTACCAAATTTTTTTCTTTCCTTTTCCCATTCCCCTTCTGTGTCGGAAGGCAAATTTGTCTAGGACATGCACAAGACCCCCACGGAAATGTTCAGAATTCAATAAAAGGCACATGTCCATATTTAGGGGGGGTCTTAAAATTTGGAACCCAGAGAGGAAAGGAAGTTTGTGTCCCAGGGAATAGATAAGAAGAACAGCACAGTGCCAGATCTGTGCAGCCTCCCGGGGTCTGCGTCGGCGCCCCCACACCCCAGAGGTTTTCATCTTGTTTCTGTGGCATTCTGTCAGCAGACCAGAAGACGTTTTAAATGGGACTGCTGTCTTCCCACCAATCCAGTGACAGATATGAACGAATAATATAAATTCTCTAGCCATTCCTTGGCATTTATTTCAATGTAAGTGTATTTTTTCCCCCAAGTATAAAGCCCAATAGTAATTTATCAAGAGACAAATCATTTTTTCTTGGCAGTGAAGTCTGCAAAATTCCCATTTTTATGGCCTTAAATCTCCCTATTTTGACAGGAGTAAGAAAGCATTAGAAGCTTTGATTTAGCTGGATCATACAAAATAGTTTCTCATAATTATCCTTTTGGATGATATATGCGTGTCTTTTTCCCCTTCTTATTAAACCCGAGGTCTCCATTTTTTACCCAGCTGTATTACTAAATTAAATTGCCTTTTGTTGTATTCAAGTTAAACACTTTGCCGAAAGCTTTTCTTGCTCAGGAAAATAACATTTACCCAATATGTGCCCATGTTTTACTGTTTGAATTTACTGTTCACAATTGTTTAGTTTGCTGGGTAATTTGAGGATATTGTTTGTTTTAATAGGAATAATGAATGACTGTAATTTAGTATAGTATCTGGGAGTACAGTATCAAGGAGGGGGGAAGAGGACATTGAACACCCATCACACGGAGAAAATGATTTTCCCCACTGCAAAAGCAGATGGGGAAAAGGTTAGAAGAAGTTACTGGAAGACATAAACAGCTGTGAGGATGCTCTACAGTCTCGTCTGCTTTTCTGCAAGTAGAAAACAAGGCTCACACAAGGTGGGTTCGGGTTGAACTTGCCCTCTTAGCTCCAGACCAACTTTTCCTAGATGTTTGTAATGAGATCCCTCCTTCCCCAAGCCTCCACTCAACCGATATTTAGTGTTCGGCTGTCAAGTCTCGGTGAATGTGGGTTTGCAGTCCGGAGTTCAGGTGCAGACACTGCTGCTCCATCAGGGCGGGAGCGAGTCATTTCTCAGAGGCTCAGCATCCGGACTGTCAACGAGGAGGAAAGGTGTCTGCTCCACTCACCTCACACGGCTCTTGTGGAAACGGAAAGGAAGCGGCATTTATGCCTCGAATATTATGAGCCTCCACATCAAATACGCCTGGGGGAGAGGGGGAGTTTCTTTGCCAGTAAACAGAAGGGGCGAACCTAGACAGCTTCACTTTTCTCCCAGATCTGCTATCTCTGCCAGGGTGACTGCACAAACTCCTTCAGGAAAGTGGTGGATCAGCCATCCTTGTCATTTCTGTCTCCATTCAGTGCTGAGAATATGTGATCAAGATTTTCAGGGGCCGGCCGAGTGGCGCGATGGTTAAGAACTCGCTTGGGATGCCAGAGGGCCCCGGTTCGGATCCCACATATGAAGGCCGGTGACACTGCCCTCTACAGCTAAGATGCTGAACAACAGCTCAACCTGGAGCTGGGCTGCCATGGGTCGCCGGCTACGGCGTAGCCTGTGGCAGTGGATTGCCATGGGCTACCATGTGTGGCCAGCGGCCAGCGTGAGCGGCCAGCAGCCAGCGTGGGCGGCCAGCAGCCAGCGTGAGCGGCCAGCAGCCGCAGTGAGCGGCCGTCCAGAAGCCGGCGACTGATCTGCCTCGCCAGAGAGGGGCACGGTGATGGTGCCAACTTGGGCCAGTGAAGCAACGTCCTCCACAACTAGATTGAAGAACAAGACGACAGCAACTTGTCTGTTCCCCTTTCCCCAATTCCCCAGCACTGTTCCCATCCCCCCAATTCCCCAATAAAAATCTTAAAAAAAAAAAACATTAAAAAAAAAAAAGATTTTCAGAATGTGGGAAACTGATCACCTTGTCTCAAAGACGCACTCCCCCCATCTCCTACATGGGGGTAAAGAGTTCCTTGGTATTCTTTGGACATTTGGGGTTCTCGCTTTCTTTTTTTGTATTGAAGTCAGATGGATATAAGTTCAAACACCAGTTCTGCCACCTGCCAGCTGGTGAAATCGGTTTAAGTCCCGTAACCCTCTGAGTTGGAACATACTCTGTCTTAAAAGAGGTCTGGACTTTGTAAGACCCCCCAGACCTAGCGGGTCAAGTTTCAACTATACTATCTGAATCCATGTAAAATGCAAGCTCTCCTCCCTAGGAGATGTGAAATTCCCTCTCTTTCTGCCTGTCTGTAAAAGGGATGGTCACTCCATGAATTCACACAGTCTTAGTACCAAAGTTGTGTGCTTAATGTGCAAGACATGCAATCCTAGGTAGCACTCAAGAGAAAGGGGTTTGGTATTTTTAAAAGAACACCAAATATTGAATCCTGGGTTTATTACACTTAGTGAGGGCAGGACACCTCAAGTCCTTGACTCCACTGTCTTATTTCTAAAAAATTATAAATGTTACCTACCTCATAGACTACTGTGTAAATTAAATGATGCCAAGTCTACAGTTCACTTATCACAGTGTAGCCCCTAGTAGAGTATAAATAAATGTTTGCTAATTACTTGGGAAGCAGAGGCGTGTAGCAGTTTACATTGGACTTTGGAGCTAGAAAGGAGTGAATCTAAATTTCAGCACTGTCATGAGTCTTAGACAAATAACTCAGTATTACTTCTTTTTTCAACCTAAAAAAAAAAATGAGGACAGTATGCTTGTCATGTACATTTTTAAAGACTAAATATGGTAACACAAAACAAATGCTTATCAATTCTGTGACACCCCTTCCTGCCCAGCAGGCAAAGGGGGTTAAAACTGCCAAGTCAGGGTCAGAAGCAGAGAGAATGACTCTCACCTACACCGGCAGAGAGTAAGGCCTGAGGGCAAAAACTGGGGTCAGATCCTGAGGGAGTGTCAGGTCAAGCCATAGCAGAATTCTTTCCAGAACATTAGAAGAAAGGCAGAAAATCAATGATCTGTATACTTTGACGTAAAGAAGCTAGAAAAAGAAGAGGAAATTAAATGCAAAATAAGCAAAAGAAATGGAAGAGAAGAAAATATTAATCAATAAAACAGAAAACATTTAAAAATGAGGAAAATTAACAGTCCCAAATTGATGTTTTTAAAAGATGAGTAAAAATTGATAAGCCCCAAGCAAGACTGATCAAAAATAAAGACAGAAAATAAAAATGATCAATATCAGGAATGAAAGAAAAGACATGACTACAGATCCTACAGATATTAAAAGCATGATAAGGGAATATTACAAATCATCTTGTGTCTATAAGTTTGATACTTTACATGATAGGAATACATTTCCTGAAAGATACAAATAACCAAAACTGACTTAAGAAGAAATTTTAAAACTTGAATAGTACTTTATCTACTACTACAGAAGTTGAATTTGTAACTTAGGTAACCTTCACACAAATAAAACTCTAGGCCCAGATGACCTCACTGGTGAATTATATCTAGCATTTAAGCAAGAAATCATACCAGTTCAACAGAAACTTTTTTCAGAATATAGAGAAAGAGGGGACAATTCTTGTCTTCTTTTATGACATGAACATAATTTTAATACCAAAATTTCATAAAGACATTGTCAAAACAGAAAAAAAACTACACACTAATATTCCTCTTGAACATAAAGGCAGAAATTCCTGACTAAATATAAGCAAGTTAAATCCAACAATATTTAAAAAGTATAACGTATCTTAATTAGGTGAGGTTTATTCTAGAAATTCAAAGTTGATTTAACAAGTGAAAAATAATTAACATAGCATATCATGTTAACAAAATTGTGGAGAAAAGTTATATAACCTCTCAACAGATGCAGGCAAGCATTTAATAAAATTCATCATCCATTTATGATAAAAATTCTCAGCAAACTGGAACTAGAAGGGAATTTCTTCTGTCTGATAAAAGGCAAGTAACAACCGAAAAAAAAAAATCCTTAGTGTGAACATCATTCTTAATGGTGAAATATTGAATCCTTTCCTCCTATTTCATTATACAGGAAGTCTTATCCAGTACACTCTACATGGAAGAAATATTGGAAAGGACAGAATAAAAGTGTTTTAGTCACAGATGACATGATTACTCACAAGGAAATCCTAAGGACTCTACCCAAAACAAGCAAACAGAACAATAAACTCTACAAGCCTACAGATTTCAAGGTCAATATGCAAAAAGTTATATTTCACAGACTGCCAACACTAATTTGGAAAATATTTTTAAATTCTACGAATTAATAACATCAAAAACTGAACCTCAACCGCTACCTTACTTCACACATAAATTAACTTAAAACAAATCATAAATCTAAACAGATAACCTAAAACTATGAAACTTCTAGATAAAAACAAAGAAAGGCTATCTTTAGAACCTAATGATAAAGATTTTAGAGACAACAGAAAAACACTCATCAAAGAAGAAAAGAATCAGTTGGGGTTCAGCAAAATTAAAAACTTCTCATCCAAAGACAGTATTAAAAATAGAAAGCAACAAGCCAAGAGCTTTGAGAAAATATTTGCAACACATACATCTGAAAAAGGAGTTGCATCCATAATATATAAAGAGCTGCAACTTCATACTAAAAAGACAACACAATATTTTCACCGATAAAAGACTTAAATGGACACTTCACAAAGCAAGATATACGAAGCACATGAAAAGCTCAACACATTAATCATCAGGGAAATACAAATTAATACCACAATGAGATATCATTCTATATTCACTGTAATGGAAAGGTCGACAATACTAAGTGTTGAAAAGAGTGAGGCTGCTTCATGGAATCCTCATGTGTTACTGCTTAGCATTTTTTTGCTTGTGTGGGGGCAGGGGGTATAGGGGAAATCTCTGTACCATCTTCTCAATTTTGTTCATTTCAAACTACTCTAAAACAATGAAGTCTTTTAAAAATACTATGAGTAAATATATAAAAGCAAATTTGAAATACAAATAAAAGCAACTTACTCTAAAACTATAAATGACCAAAAGTTCCTCTAGAAGAGGTAGAAAAACTAAGAGCATAAAATGTAAACGGTAATCAAAGACCCACCTTTAAAAATCATACCAGACCCTGTCGATTTTTAGGTCACTATTCTTTTCCCCTTAAAAATGCACATGAATTTCACATTCTTGTCCATAATATACACAGTTGATCAAACAGTTTGACTAACTACGAAATGATTTTTAAATTGTTCAATTCCATCTGTAGTTACTTGTGCTTTAGAAGATGTGTTGTCCTTATTCCTTGCATAACCTTGGGTAGACCACCCACTACCCTCGTGAACAACCGTCTTCCCGGACACACGGCCCCAGCATCGTCGTGATGAAACACAGGCATCCTGGGAAATTTAAGCCCGTCTGGCTTTGCTGAGATCCTGACAGTTTCCCCAGACAGGCTTCCCGGTCTTCACACCATGAAATACATGTGCTGGGCATGTAAAGCCACCTGTGTGAGACATGGCTAACAGGGTGAGATCATGCCTGAATTTATCCTGAAACGCAGGTCCAAGAAACAGATGTCAAAAGCAACTGTATACCAGCAATTTTTTTTTTATTAATGGAATAACTTCCCAGAATGCCAGAGGAAGAGGCACCCATTGGCTCTCACAGCATTAGGCCCTGGTTAAGTCATCCCACCTCCCATATCTCACCGGCAGGCTGCCCCAGGGGCTGAGAAAGGTGTTTGTTTCATGCTGTGTGTGGTGTTGTCGTGCATACGCCTGTGGATAAACATCAGATTATGTTTGCCATGTGCAACGGAGGAATGTGTGTGTGCACACGTGGTGTGCATCCATGTACATCTGTGTGTGTGTGTGTGTGTGCGCACGTTTCACCGTATGTGTGTGCATGCGATATATGTGTGTATGCCTGTGGGCACGTGCATGTGTGCTTGTAACAGGCACTCAGGAGACATGGAAGTGGATGCTCATTTATTCTCGAGTGATGCTGAGGGCTTGACAGGGTGCTTGTGTTTTCTCCCATCACGATCTATCTCCCACAGATCTCTCGGGTGCTGTGACCCTCCCTGTACCCTGATGCTGACAGATAAGTCCCAGTAGGGCGTATTTTACAGCCTCCATAAAAGCCGTGGACAAATGTGCACCAAACTGCGGGAAAAATGGACTCCTGTCAACATGTCGGCCAGTGGTTTCCACAAGCCGATAAGCTGACACTCGGGGATGTTGACTTAAAAATCAGCAGATTTTTATATTTCGCGATGTGTTTGGGCCCCGTCAATGTCTCCTCCTCCCTTTGTTCTTGATGTTCCATTACGCTCGCGATCAGTTCTGACAGCCTAAACTGAACTTGATCCGGACAGTTTATTCTTTAAATGAATGATCCTTACATCTCCTGACATCCCTTCCATTCTCCCTGAAATGTACTCTTCAACATCTGGCAGAACCAGTTGTAACTGCCAGAACTTTCTTAATTCAATAATCAAGACAGGTGCCAAGAAGCAAATCGACGACTGTTAATTTTTCAAATCCTAGTCTTCATTCCCATCTACCTAAATTGTTTGGAAATGAATGTCAGCTGCTTGGAGGCCATGGGCTCCTGCATCAGAAACAGGAAAAAAAAAAAAAAGAAGAAGCATCCACAACTTGATACTCAGAAAGAATATTTTAAAACCTCTTCTTGGAGTGCAGCTTGGCTCTATTTTATTCTTTGTTTAGAATGAACAAAGGTTAGGCGGGCTCAGAGGGGAAGTACTTTTTTTTTTCTTCCTAAGACCGTGATTCTCAGAGCATGCTAAAAAACAAACAAACAAAAAATCCCCTGCATCAGAA
The DNA here is from genome assembly GCF_001890085.2 of Hipposideros armiger. Taxonomy (NCBI): domain Eukaryota; kingdom Metazoa; phylum Chordata; class Mammalia; order Chiroptera; family Hipposideridae; genus Hipposideros; species Hipposideros armiger. The sequence goes on along the minus strand of NW_017731811.1, from coordinate 833,698 downwards.
TTATCCAGAAATCTTTTAAATTATAGAATTCCAAGCCCCAACACAAATGTACTGATTCAAAACTTGGGGTGAGAGAGGAAAAAATGTGCATATTTATCCAGCTCCCTAGATGAGTCTGGGAGTAGTAAAATTTGAGATCAACTGATCTAATAATTTTTACCCAAAAGAAACAAACAAACAAAAAATCAAACTGCGGTCAATTACAAAAGACAATTTCCAGTCTTATTTTATTATATGTCCAGTTAAAGAGGGGGTGAAAGAGAATGGAAGGGAAATAGTTGGGGGGGGGGG
>NW_017731811.1:793457-833297 GCF_001890085.2 Hipposideros armiger | reverse complement strand
TTTTTTTTTTTGAGTAATTTCTATATACAGCCACTGTTCTAAGAATCTCACATGGGTTATCTTGTTTTATCCAAGGAAGACAGAGAATGATAGGATAGAGAGAGAAAACAGAGGAAGAGGGGGGGGGGTAGAAAGAAATAGAGATATAAAGACAGGATGTGATAAACAGATATATGGGGGGGGGCGGGGAGCGCGGCACAGAAAAAGACAGAGATAGAGAAACAGAAATACAGGAAAATACAGTGATACCCAGAAAGATACAGGGAGAAATCAAGAGCCACAGCAATCCAGAGGGTGACAGTACGAAGAAATGCTGCATTAGTCAACTTGAGCTGCCATAAGAAAGTGCCACAGACTCGGTGGCTTACACAACAGAAATTAATTTTCTCACCGTTCTGGAAGGCTGGAAGGCTGAGATCCAGGTGTCCGCAGTGTTGGTTTCCTCCTGTCTTCTTGTCTTGTAGATGTTTATCTTCTCCCTGTATCTTCATATCATCTTCCCTCTGTCCCTATTTATACCCAAATTTCCTCTACTTATAAGGACACTAGTTATGTTGGGTTAGGATCAACCCTAATGACGTCATGTAAACTTCATTACCTCTATAAAGATGCTATCTTCCAATCACCACATTCTGGGGAACTGAGGGTTAGGACTTTAACATATGGACTTAGGAGGGACACAATTCAGCCCATGACAAAATACGGAGACAAAGGAAGGGGCAAATTAAGAGATCTAGGTAAGGCTGCTTAAAGACAAAAAGACTAAAGGAAGGCAAAAATAAAAAGAGAATTCTTGAATAAATTTTGAAGTCACTTTTAGTTGGGGTCCCACTCTATTGTCTGCAGAGGCAAAAGATTTCAGAGTCTTATTCAGGGCTCATAAAGTGGTGTTTAGCTGACTAATTATCTGTTGTTCACAGATTTCCATCAACTCATATTCCTTGACTCCATCAAGATCCAACCACCTGCAATTCTATTATTCCAATTGATGCTTCTCAGTTCAATTTATCAGGGGAAAAACTTTATCTGACCATCAAGCAAACCATACATGGACATATCACTGACCCCTGGCGGCAACTCACTTAAATTGCAAGCATGGTATTTTAAGGGATTCATCCTAACTTTATAAACTCCAAAGTTTAGTATCCAATTGTTTAGTAATTTTGCTTCAAACTAATCCTAAAGAGCTCCCTACCGTTTTGACATTACCTCCACATTGTAATATTTCCTAATGATGTATAAGAGATATCCTCTAGTGTCATACACTATAAATGTTCAGGATATTCTTGGCCACACTATGTAATAGAGCACTGATGTCACACTATTAGAAATCCTCCAGGGTAGAGAAAAAGAGAAGGTGTCCTGTTTTCCATTTCCTGGGGTTGGAGGAAGATTAACAGTAACCAAAAACCTAAGGAACTTCCCAGATGCCTAAACACTGGGCTGGAATGCTGGGTGGAAGACAAGAAAGTATAGTGCAGTGACTCTCAGATACTAGTATGTGCACGAATTTCATGGGCAATTTACTAAAAATACAGATTAGAATTTAGTAAATTCTACCAGAAAAATCTGGTAGAGATTTTTCATCAGTAAACCCAAGGTGGGGTGCACTAATCTGCATTTTTACTGGAAATCTCAGGGACTTGACACAAGTGGTCCATCAAATGAAATGTTAAGAAATAGAAGAATGCTGGTGGTGTTGAGAAATAGAAGCGCTGTTGGGTCAGTCAAACCTGGACTCTGACAGTTACATCCTGTGTCTCTCTACCCCCTGACCGGTTCCTCATCTGCATGGTGATGTACAAATACAGCGCAAAGGCTTGCTGCAAACATTATATAAAACTACGGAAAATGAAGCGCTAACACACAGACACACAATAAACATTAGGCGCTCCAGAGTTCTAATATATAAATACACCCGCTCGGTCCAACTCCCATCTAGTTAGACATTTTACTTATTTAAAATATATAATAAAATCACCTGATCTTCATGCTCGGTAGACACAAAAAACTCATGGGGCGAATTTTCCAAGACTAGAGTTTACTTTTCCGGTCTTTGAGTGAGTGGTCTGAGCCATCTCCACCCCCAACCAAACCCCCCCACGCAGAGCTGCCTGGGTGCTCAAGCAGGCTGGATGCCCTCTGCTGCTCATTTATCACCATTGTCCATGATTTATTTTCTTTGTATCCTTAGAAAATCAACAGTCAGCCTTTGGGATCCCCTGCTGCTCTCCCTGTTGGACTACAATTCATTTTTGCTTAAAACTCACTGCTTTTATGGCTTTCTTCTCTAAAAGCAGTGTTGCACAAGTGGAATTTTATTCAGCGGTCCTTCTCCAATTTACAAAGTTCAGAATGGTGGGGAAGGACTTTCGGAGAAATCCCATGACCCCAGAGGTCTGACTTCAGGTGTTGATGAGAAAAACAGACTTTAGAAGAGGCTACAGTAGATTGGAGGTGTCTCATCTGAGTCACCGATTGTAGGGAAAATTCACCGGTGACCTACTGCTACTCTCATTACCTTGAAGAGCTCTTGATAATGCCAGTTGTATTACCCCTCTTACTACTATTATTGTTAGGATAGTAATAATTTAATATCAAGAATCATCATCTCAAAAAGAATAGCTAACATTCATATGCACTTCCTGTATGTCAGGCACTGAGCTGAGTGCGTGTCAACATGCTCTCATTATATTCTAAAAGTAAATGTAGGAACTACTTACAATTATCCTCATTTCATTGATAAATGATGGAGGCTTACAGGGGGTAGATGCCAAGGCAGAGCAGCGCGGCACCCAGTCCAGATGTGCAGTGCCCATCCCACAGCCTGGGGTTCCCAACTTTGAGTGTGAGAACCCCCTATCACATTAAGCTTGAGGAGACCCTCAGGTAGTGCTCGCTGCATTTTTAGTGTCCATTGATTGAGAAAATGCATAGTTTCAGAAAAGTGGCTATGAATGCTGCAAAGGTTTAAACGACTTTGCATTTGGCTAATCGCAGCAACACCTGCATACGGATATCCACGTGGCATATTTTGCTGGAGCTAAACCAACACTGAAATGACAATGCGTGTGACAGATGCATGCAGGGAAATGTTTCAGTAATGCCAAGGCCCCTTGAAGCCTGCTGCTCTCAGTGTGAAATGGTCTAAAAGATACCGTCGCCAGAAATGGGCTTCAGAATTCAGTTAATTCAACTCCCATGCTGCCAGTGAAGAAAAATGGAGCTGGTGGGATTAAAAGACCTGTCCAAGACCCCATAGCAAATTAAAGGCAGAGCCAGCTGGTCTCCTAATTCCTAATTTAACACTCTTTCCAGTCTAACACAGTTTATCAAATGTTTTAGTCCTAACCATCCAGTTTCCTCACCCATACCTGTTCCACAGAATCGTTGTATAACTTAGAGCAAGGGTCAGTAAGCCACAGCCTTTACAAAACAGATGGTGGCCAAATCCAGTCCACCACCTGTTTTGTAAATAAAATTTTATTGGAACACTGCCTTATCCATCTTTCGCAAATTGACTATGGCTGCTTTCCCATTACAATGGCAGAGTTGAGGAATTACGACAGAGACCACATGGCCTGCAAAGCTGCATAGATTTTATATCTGACGCTGTACAGAAAAAGCTTGCTGACCAAAGATTTAAGGTGCTGTGGGAAATTTGCCTTTGCATCACCTCATCCCCCAGCAAACACTCCAGAACCTTCTGGGGTTTTGTTGCATTAGATACTCACAACAACAGGTAGTCACCCAAATCTTCTAGAAGAGTTAAGTGGGAGGGGTCAAAAGAACAATAAAAGTAAACTTTCTGAGAATGGGAATGGGGGCATCTCATGCTGCCAGAACCCCCTGCAGGGAACTTGGAGGGCCTTGGGGAGCCATCAGCCCCTCTGGGAGAAAGCTATCTCCTTCTGTACATCCCCATCTCCGCGCATCTCTATAACATCTCTATACTATTAAACAAGTATTTATGCTCTAACTGTCAGTTGCAGCACCTGAAATGACCATCATTGAAGTTTAAATAGTAAGAGATGGAATAAAATGTTACAGTACCCCATACTCCTACAATATCAGATTTGGCCAGAGATCCTTGGAAGTGAGCCCTGGGAGAATCGCATGTGAAAAAAGCCCTTGACTTGGAGTCAAAAACTTCATGTAGGCTCACCAGCACACCCATCACTTGGTTGTGTGACCTTGACTGGGCCATCCGGCCCCTATAAGATTTCCCATCTGTGCTGTCACTACCTGAATCACATGCCAACACACTCCAGCTCTCCCGAGCTTCCTGTGGCCAATTCCTCCTCGTCTTTCGAATATCAGCTTAAAGGTCACCTCCTCAGAGAGGTCCTCACTGCTCTCCACCCCAATCATCCACTCCTCCACCCACTGGCTATCATCTCACACCATCCATTTCACCACCTGCTGAGACTTCCTGATTTATTCATTGATTTATGGTTTTTTCACCTGCCTTCCCCTACCTGCATGTATAGGTTCTCATGGACAAGGGCCTTTTCTGTCATAGGCACCCCAATCTCAGAACTTAAACATGCCTGACATGCAGTAGGCTCACAAAGAATACTTGTTGAATGAGTACATGAATGAATTCATGTGTTAATGAATTCATGGGGCTGTCAAAAGCATCTTACAAGATAATGCTTTTTTACTGTTGTATGGATGTAGCCAACAAATTATGATTTTATCCCAGTGCCCCCCTGAGAATTGACTATGCCTCCCCAAGCAAAAAAAGAACAAATTCTGAATTAACATAGTCACTAGTTCTTAAATATGACAATAAAAATACTGTTCACCTACTATATTTGTTCCCTTCCAATGCTGCAGAGAATTCTGAAAGTACAACTCATGAATATATATATTCATACTTGTTATTACACACACACACACACACACACACACACACACACACGTACTCTTTAGTCCACACAATTACACTAAATTACCTGCCTGTTATCCCTAAGCATAAAGGAGCTAATTGATGACAGAGGTCTTCCCCCAGCTTGAACACAAATGAACTGGTCCTTACATATAACCTGATTTGTAGAAGGGGAGATAAGTGTGGGCCGAAAGTAAGCTTCACAGCTCTGTGTTTGTGTTCAGAACTCCTAGGATGGACTGAGCTTTTCTCCTCCCATCCCACCAGGCTTTGCATGTGTCCCCTCTGTTCGCATGTGTCCCCCAAGCCCTGCTCCACTTCTCCTAACTCAACTCATTCATTCCATTTCAGCGAACGGTCCCGTCATCAGAAAGCTTTTTCTGACCTCCATCCCTAGGCTGGGTCAGAGCCCTCATTATGCATAATTTACCTGCCTACCATGGTTCAAAATCCCAGTGAGTTTAATAGTTTATATAACCCAAACATGGGCTGAAGTCTCCCTGCCCCCACCCCATGGGTTTGTTTACATTTGGATGGGCCCCCAATACTATACGCTATGATAGCCCACATTTCTTCCCCTCAATTTCTGAGAACTTCAGGGACCACTTCGTCACGCTTCTCTCTGCTTCTCCCATACACAATCTTGAAGGACCACTGGCTGTTCTCTTCTGCGTGAGTCCTACACAAATGACAGCCCTTCTCTGGTGACACACTGCCAGCATCCCATGCTAGGCAGGCATGAGCTATGGAAGCCATAGGGATGCACAGCGGGGGTCTGTTTATCACTACTTCTGTTAATGGCATCAAGCAAACCCAACTCACTGTCCCCACCCGCTCCTGCCCCTTCTCTTGTCTTGGCACTAACAGAAATTCTTCCCTTACAGAAATGGCAGGTCTTCCTACACTTAAGTTCCCTCTTTCCCAAACCAGAGCCATCACGGACATTTTCTATGAAAATACAGTGCTCATTACTTTTTTAAGTCAAAAAACTCCTTTCAGAGTTTGCCTTGCCCTGGCATCTTGATAGTGCTGCCAGAAAGTGATGGGCAAAGATGTGCCTGTTTGTGGAGGAGGCTGTGGGCTCTCTAGGGTGGGTGGCAAGAGGCACCCTTGCACCCCCTTGCCTTCCCAAACCTGCATCAACACTAAGTGCCTGCAGTTATCATCCTCTGGCTTTGCCAACAACTCAAAGCCACGTGGGGTAAGTTAACCTCCCTTAGCTTCTAAGAATCTGACTGATCCCATTTCTGATCATCAGCTAAGATTCTGGGATCTGTTCCAATGTGCGTGCATCGGAGGGTGCGGTGCGGGGCGCGGGGGGTGTCCCCACCACCACCAAGCAATTTTCAGACACCAGTTGGGTGTCCTACAATTCAACTCAATTCTGACACTAACCTGGAGATACTGTCAGGTCCCACAGGTTAAGGGCTCAGACTATAAGACTGCCCACCCCCACTGCCCCAGATACTGACTGCAAGTCCAGGCTGTCACCTGTGCTTCTGATCAGCTGGCTACACATGGGGGTGTCCAAAGACACTCCCTTTTGGGGTTTGATTAATTTGCTAGAGTGGCTAACAAAGCTCAGAGAAACACTTTACTTACTAGGTTACTGGGGTTTTTTATAAAAGGATATTCCGTATTTCCCCATGTATAAGACGCACCCTTTTTCGAAAAATTTGGGGTCTAAAAACTGGGTGCGTCTTATACAGTCGTCGTAGATTTTTTTACTTGCATTTCCCACTTTTTCGCACTTGTTGTTTGCGCTCATTGTTTTGCACTTGTTACCGGTATATTACGGTAGGTTACGTTTTGCCACATTCTGCCCAGAAATGGCTCAGAAAAGATGTTCGTACAGTGCTGAATTCAAGTTAAAAGTGATCCAGTTTGCAAAAGTGAATGGAAATTGTGCTGCTGAACGTAAGTTTGGTCCTCCTCCAACTGAGAAAACGATCCGAGACTGGCTACGGGAAGAAAAAACCCTACTGAAAACGCCACGGCAGAAGAAGGCCATGAGAGGCAGCATATGAAGACAGTGATTCGTCATCAGACACAGATGAGGACAAGCTCATGGTTGGGAGTTTTGACAGTGATGAGGAGTTGTATGAAGTATAAAACTTGAGTTCAATAATATAATACTTTTTTTTTTCAAATTTTGGGCCCCAAAATTAAGGTGTGTCTTACACATGGGAGCGTCTTACATATGGGGAAAGATGGTAACTCAGGAAGAGCCAGATGGAAGAAAAGCACAGAGCAAGGTGGAGAGAAAGGGCGCGGGGTTTCCATGCCCTCTCCAGGCGCACCACTTCCCCTAAATGTCCACGTGCTCACCACCCGGAAGCTCCCTGAACTCAGTCCTTTGGGTTTTTATAGAGGGGGTATTACGTAGGCATGACTGATTAAATAATTGGCCACAGGTGATTGAACTCAATCTCCAGCCCTTCTCCCCTCCCCGGAGGTGGGGTGGGGTGGGGTGGGAGGCACTGAAAGCTCCAATCCTCTAATCACATGATGGCTCCACTGACACCAGCCCCCATCCTGAAGTGCGATCCAAAACTCACGTCGTTAACATGACAAAAGACATTTTGATTCCTTCTCATCACTTAGGAAACTCCAAAGGTTTAAGGAGCTCTGTACCAGAAACACGAGAAAGGCCAAATATATATATATATATATAATATATTTATTATAAATCACAACAGCACAGCCTCAGTTTCCTCCTTTGTCAAATGGGGATGGTGATGCCAACCTTAGGAGGGTAACAGTCCAGCTCCTTTTCTCAGAGACCTCATTCTGTCCTTCTCCACAAAAAGACAGATGCTAAAAGGGTGAAGTCGCAATCGGGTTCCCGGTGCCACGATAGGTCACGTGTCAAGTGGGAACTGATGGGTTATTGCCTTTGCAAGTTCTTTGACTTGGTGGAGCAGGGTGCACCCACTCAGAGCCCAGGAGCCTGGAGAGGATATGGGAAAAGGCAACGATTCTAGGGGCCCTGACCCTTAGAAGACGCAGAGGTCACTGCAGACAGCAAAGGGCCTTGCCCCCGTTCTCTCTCTGGCGTGTGATTTGAGCAGGAAGGCAGGCTGCCGTCTTCTCCATCAGAATCCATTCACCCTTTGCTAAGTCTGAAAAAGCACGTCTTTAACCTTCAATTGGAGGTAGCCGCTTGAACCTTCCTCCTTGCTTGCGTAATACAACTTTTTTCCTGCTTTTTGAAAGAGCTGAATGGTGACCATGCTAACTAGTGTTATTGCTCCTGCAGCCCACCTGGCGAGCCAAGAAAGAGCATTTGAGTCTCCTGCCACCTCCCAAACCCCCGGCATCCACGGGGTTTCAGCACTGTGGCCGTCCCTCAGGAACCAGTCTTTCAGCCTAAAGCATGATTTATTAATCTCACTGCTTTGGCGGGGTCATTTATCAAAATTCCCTCAACAGTTCAATTAGGAACGGCCTGCCTCCCAAATTGGGGTTGGTTTTCTCATCTCCCCTGGCCAGCTTGTGGTCTGCATGGCTGCCCTGACCACACTTGGTTTGGGGAGCGCTGGATGAAATAAATCATACCTCCTGCTTATCGACTTCTCACTGCATGAAAGCACTGCCAAGGAGATGGGGCAGATAAATGTTTTCCCTTTTCCTCGGCACCTAATTGTTGCTCCTACAGAAACGAACGGTCGGTCTTCATCCTTCAGCCCACGGTCACCCTAACAGCCCTGTTTCTCCAGATCCACACACGCGTCTCCTTGGGGAGCCATGGGGGTTGGGAGACCTTCCTCCTGGTTCAAGCCCTCATCATCTCTTGCTGGTTTTTCGTGACGATGCATCCCACCTTCACCTCTCCCCCTCAAAGCCGATTTCCACATGGCAGCCAGAGACGTGATTCCAAAATACAATAGGATTTCACACACAGCTCTCCTGCTTAAAACCATCAGTGGCTCCCCACTGCCCTGATGCGAAAACCCAACCTCCTAAACATGGTGGTCAACCCCCTTTGGATTCTAAGCCCCAGTTCCTAGAACAAGGCGTGGCCCATAGGAACATTTGCGGACGGAGTAAACCTGGCCCTGTTCTCTCCCTACCCTCACCTCCTGTCTCGTACTATTTCCCGTTTTATTCTCAGCAACACCAACTGTTGCTGAGAATAAAATAATCCCTCCCATCAACCATACCGGTTCTCACCGACTGCCCCCCCTTGTTTTTAATAAGTGCGACCTCTGTTAGGAAGAACAACCGAACAGACAACAGGCCCAAAATGGAGTCACTTCGGCTAAGCCCCGTGTCACTAAACCGAGACTTCAGTAGAGTTTCTGCTCTCCTAGAAATGGAATCTTAAACCAGTCGATGAGGAATCACCTGGTCAGCACCAGTGAGGTCAATTGCCTGATAAGCCCCTGCCGTCTCCTAAAGGAAAGTGACCTCGCCACAACAAATGCACTTTTTGCTAGCGTAACTTCCTATAAAATCTCCCATTGTACACAGTTTTCTTTAGAGCTCCTTTCTATCGGCTAGATGGGCTGCTGCCTGATCATGAATCACTGAATAAAGACAATAAGATCTTTAAATTTTACTCAGTTGCATTTTGTTTTTAACACCTCCCTGCCCGACGCGTCTTCCCCCCCCCTCCAGCTAGCGTCCACTTCGCCCTTAATTCCCAGTCATCACCTCCTGTTGGAAGCTTCCCCTAAACATTCCTCCCCCAGCACCCACCACCTGGAGACCTGGAGACCGCTCAGTCCACAACACGCTGAGAACAGCGTGACCACACAGGACCGCACCCAGCCCGAGGACAGGGACCACCCACGCCTTACCCATTGTGTTCGCTAGCGCCGGTGTGCAGTCCTGATGTACAGTCTGATCTCCACCGCCCACGCTGTGCCCCTGCACAACGTCTCCACGTCCCTTAGCTGCTGTTGCCATGCTCTACTTCTGAAGAAATGGTCAAAGGGACGAGTTCCTTTTCACACTATTTGTGCTGATAGTCTCCTCCAAAGGGCAGCCTGCATCCTTCTGTGTCATCACTTTCCTTCTCAGAACAAGCATCAACCCTTAAAAATGTCCCCCTGCCTCTCCACGGACGGTCGTGATGGTGTCAGCTTTGTCTCGCTGTCCGCCTACCGCGGCATGAATGGTTGTTCATTCACTCCACCATCCCCTGGGGATCAGGGCACTCGGTTCTCTTTACAAAAGTGCTATTACTTAGCCCTCTAGGAAATCTGGATGTCAGCTGCCAAGTTCCCTGCACCCCTTCCCCAGCAGGCTTAGTGAGAGCCCTTTAAACAGGCTTCTCCATGGTGTGTCCCCATATCCTCACCATGCATGTGCAGCTCTCACTGTGACTTCATTATAATGATAATAATACTCAATACTCCCGTGTTATTATATGCACAGCTCATTCACTCTTCCACTAATTGTTTATTGAATGCTCCCCAAGTAAGACATTGGCCTTGACTATGGGAATCGGCAATTAAAAACACACACACACAAAACACAAGTGTGGACTCATGGGCTCCCCTGCTGTCATGAACTGGTTTAAATCCTTAGTGTGGAAGCACCTCTTAGCTAGTCCTGATTCTTTCAGTCTGTCGACCAGTTCAGATTCTTAGACCTGGCCCCACGCAGACAGTTCCTGTGCTTGAGCTGTACTCCCATCCGCCCTGGTGAATTTCCCCTGCTGCATCTGGACTGGCCCCATTACCCTCCTTTACCACTGACAGTGATCATGCCAGTGAGAGGAGACCAAATGTCCAAGGAATTAAGCATGAATTCACCGTAATTAAGTAACGAGTTGTGCATTTTATTTTTAAATCTCTGTGTTTTCTGCTTGAGGGCGGAGGCCAACCATGTCTGTCTTATCCACCGTGAGAACCTAGCAGGCTCAATCAGGTCTTCAGTAAAGAGGTGCTGCATGAAGAAATAAGAAAAGAATGAGTCCCTGTATTCTGGGAACCTCAGCCCGGGTCTGACTGTGCCACGTTTCTTCTCAGCGGGGGTTTCTTCCATTCTGACCAGGAGAGCAAAGATCCCCGCAGCTGTCTTCACTGCAGAGCAAGCAGTAGAGCTGGTGTGAGCAGCAGCGGCCTGCGAGTTGGCAATGCCACCCCGTGTTGATGGACTTCCACAGTAATTCAACATTATTATGTGTCAAATATAATTTATGGTTTAATACAATGCCAGTTTTATAACTGCATTATTGCTATATATTTACATCTGGAAAAAAATAAATCACAGTGAAAATTTCCACTTTGAAGGACTTCAGCTGGGATTAAGTGCCGAGCCAACCGAGGCTGTGTTTTCTCAAACTGAAATCAGGGCAGCTCCAGGCCTCGAAAACAACCAAAACCAGTTAATTGCTTTCCGATTCTACCCATGTTGACAACCTATCTGCCATCCTTTTATCATAAATTCCGTGAACGTACACTGGGCATCTACCTTCTGCCTTAAAGAATTATGATGTCCTGGGAAGCCTGCAATACCATAGAGATAAAACCGACTCTACTGACATCTCTGATGTCCCAAAGAAATACCCAAAACACCACTGAAATGGCGTCATACTACTCATATGCTTCTGTTATGGGGTTCTATTGTTGTTGCTGTTTATTCTCTTGTGTTTTAGCCAAAAATTTATCAGGGCAGGTCAGCCGATTGGCTCAGTTGGTTAAGAGCTCGCTCAAAAGTATGAGCTCTGAGCAACAGGGTCGCCAGTTCAATTCCTGGCTCAAGCTGAGCTTCTGCTGAGCTGCCAACAGGTGGCAGGATGGCTCAGCTAAAAAAAAAAAGGTAAAGCTCTTGCTATGCAAAAGCAATTTAAAAATATATATATTATCAGGGAAAATTTTCCAGTGAAATAAAGATAGATCTATATCACTTTAATGCAGATATTTAATGCATGTACTGTGGTTTATACAATTCCCTGCCCCACTTAAGGGCATTTCTCATCTCTCATTATTAAAAACACTACAAAGAACATCTTTGGACAACCACGTGCACACTTGTGCAATTTTTATTTCATTGAGGAAAATCCCTAAATAAATTTCAGGGTCAAAGAGTAAAAAAATAAATTCTAATTGAAAAAAAAACAAAAGTGTACCCTCCAGCAGCCTTGACGGACACAAAAACTTCTATTCAACCTCCAACACTTATTCAGATGTCACCACCTCTGCAAAGCCCGCCTTGATTTCCCCACTGCTACACCATTGACAGAGTTAATTACTATTACCCTTTAGCTACCTCATTATCTTATAAGTCTTTTTGGTACAAGTGTTACATTGTGGTATAAATCAGTTTACACATCTGTCCACATTATTGGATTACAGTCCAACAGGACGGGTGCGTTGTGTCCTGTTCACCTCCGTGAACCCAAAGTCTGACACTTCATATGTGGTATATACACATGTATTGAATCACAATGCTCTTAGGGAAAAAGCTACCGAAGTTTAAGCTTTCAATTCATGGTTTTATAGGCTTTCTTAAGGAAAACCCTAGGAGGAGCCACTAAAAGATTTTAAACAGATTCTTCTCTGGGACAATTTGTGTGTGTGTGTGTGTGTGTGTGTGTGTGTGTGTGTGTGTGTGTGCGCGTGTGCACGAGTGTGTGTGTGTGTGTGTGTGTGTGTGTGTGTGATAATCAGTTGAATTAATGCCTCCTTTCCTTCTCCTCATCTCTTCCTTCTACTTCTCTCCCTCTCACCAGAGGTGCCTTAGAGAACTAGTTGTCCGACCTCTTGAAAGGAGGCTGTCTACCATGGAAGGGCTCCCAGAACAGCCCCTCGTTACTGGAGAGTCCCTCAGATTATACTCCATGGAGCTGCATGTGTGGGCGGTGGAACCCCAAGTCTCCTCACAGGTCCGGCAGCAGGTATTGAGAGTTCCCCTCGGCCTCCAGGATGGGTAGCAGCAGTGTGACCTCCACGCACCTTTGTCCCTCTCACCTCCCCCTCCCATATCCAGTCCATCACTAAGCGCCCTTGAGATAATCTTAAAACTGCTCAAAGCCACCCATGTGACTTTAACTCCGGTGCTACCTTCCTAGATGGGCTGCCATCATCCCTCACTTGGATGTCTTTGATGGGCTCCTAAGTGGCCTCCCAGGTTCCGTGCCACCCCTCCAATTAGTGTCTCACAATAGAGTCAGAATCAGAAAGAAGAGAAGAAAGAGAAAAGATGGGAGGAGATGGAAGGGGACAGAAAGGGAAGGGAATGGACAGGAGGAGGTGGGAAGGGAAGGGGTGGGAGGGAAGACAAAAGCAGTAGGATTGACAAAATAATTTTATTTTATTTATTTATTTTTTTTAGCTGAGCCATCCTGCCACCTGTAGGCAGCTCAGTCGCAGCTCAGCTCAGGCCGGCACTTGAACCACTGTTGCTCAGAGCTCACACTCTTGAGCGAGCTCTTATGCAACTGAGCCACTTGGCCGGCAACAAAAGAATTTTAAAATGTAGCTGTGTACCCGCATTTTTGTGTTTTTCTCTCCATTTGCCCTATTTAACCTAATGCATGTCATCTGTGAAGGAACGTGTCCTAGTGTTAGGCAGTTCATTTGCCTGTTTACCTTTCAATAAATCGTTAGTATTGAAACAGGGGCCCGGTTGGCACCCCCTTCGTAGCGGCCTCTCCGTGTCCCTGGCCTCACCTTTCCTTGACCTATAGCTTAATAATAGATCAACCCCCTGCGGCTTGAGCTCTGAATGCCCCGTCCCACCCAGTTCCCTGTTTTAGAAAATTACCCTGAAACTTATGATTGATACCCTTAGGCTTATTGATCACAATCTCAGTGGTCTACCAGGCTACTCCCATCATTGTTCCTGGGCTGCTGGCTCCACCACAGAGCCACATAGCCAGAGGGAAGGCTCCACGCAGACCCCTGGAATCGCCAAGTAGCCTCAAAGGAACGCCCAGAGTTTCCCTGAAAATCCCCAAGCCAGTCTGAGAATGTGAAGGCAGTTTTTAGAGGTGTTAACCCGCTGCCTTCCCAGACCACCGGTGCTCTGATAATAAATGCTTATTCTATGGCCCAGCTCCTGTGTCGGTCTATTGGCTGAGCAGCGCAGGCAGCACGAGCCCCGGACTCGGTTGGCCTCCAGTTTCAGTATAAACTTAGCTTAACAATTTTAGATGTTTTTATTTACTAAAAACATCCACCTTTGGAATTGTTTGGTCCTGCTTTTTAGAATAGAAGTGCTCCCGGAAAATTATCCGTGAGTGAATCCATTTTCCCGTTGACTTCCTTATGAAAGTGAAGAGGAATTCCCAAATGGGGGCGGGGAAGTCTTCGAAAGACTGAGTTGGAAGGAACCTTTTGTCAAGAAGGAGTTTATGTTAAGGGACAAACTCGTGGCGCAAAGCTCCTTCTTTTCTTCAGGATGGTTCCGAGCTGTCCATGGGTACTTCACTTTCCTCTGTGACATAATGTCAGGAGCAATGAGACCAGGAGACCAGGACAGGCCTAGTTCTAGCCCAGGGGTCGGCAAACTGCAGCTCGCGAGCCACATGTAGGCTCTTTAGGTACGTTCCGTCTCAACAGTTTGCCGACCCCTGGAAGAGCCACTCCTGTCCCTCACCACAATTTAAAAATTATTCCAGAGCCATAAATATATTTTTACATAATCACCATGATGTGAATAATATCCTTTAAAAATTTTATAAATGAAACTATGGTAGTTTTATTTTCATTTTCGATTTTACTTCAGAGCCACATGTCTGTACCCAAAGAGCCGCACGTGACTCGCGTGCCACAGTTTGCCGAACCCTGGCGGCTCTTCCGTCTCAGAAGTTTGCCGACCCCTGTTCTAGAGCAACAGAATTTTAAGGATGGGTTTCCTGAATTGGTCCTGGGGGTTCGGGAGTTGGCCTCTAACCTGATTAGATTTAAAGACACTAAGGACTTTATTTCCAGTAGTAAAGAGAGCTCTAAGAGTCCAAGAAGTTAATGTTGATAGAGCTACACCACAAATGTCAGCGTTGGATGCTTCTAATCAACCACTGATAAGTGAGGAGCTAGGTAACTCTGTGATACTTTCGAACGTTTTTGGAAAACTAATATAATGATATGATATGATATGATGTCATTATATTAGTTGGTTGCTCTTAATATCACTGGACAAATTGGAGAAAGAAAAAAAAAAGAGTGCGGGGTTCCAATTCAGGGAATGTGTGCCAGAATAGATACTAAGGGAGTGGGATTATGGTGGAAGGACAAAAAATCGACTGAACCGACTGACATGGGCTCACTAAGCGGAGATTCTGCAGCAGGTCCGGCTGCTTTTCAAACTGCTCCGCCACTTGGACTGTAAGATCCCGCAGGTCCAATGGTGCGCAAGTGGCAGCGGCAGGCAAGGATGCTATTGGCAGTCTTTGGCAGCCCCCACAGGTGAGTCGCAGTGAAGGCCTGTAAGATTGGGGTGCAAGGCCCGCCATCAACTGCAGATAACTCCTCTCCTTTTGAGAAGCAGCAATATCCTGTTGCTCTGTTTTTCTGGAGAATCCTGACCAATACAGGCTTTTCGCTTCCCTCTGTGACCCAAAGGCAAAAGCAATGGTTCCGGGAAACCACGGCAGGTCTGTCATTCCACTCGATATGCCAGAGGTTAGAGACATGAATAGAACTAGGATTCATACATAAATAGTGGACATATAAGGTCTAGATTTCAGGAGGCACGACGCTGGAGAACATGGACTAGATATTGAAGTCACAAAGTCAAGTTTCTGGAGACAAAAAAAGCAACTAGGGGTCTGACTGCAGCTTACCTGATATGATGAGCCAGTTTCAGGGTTCTGGGGCTCGGCTGCACCACCAAAAAATGTCCACATGCTGCTGTGGTCCATTCTCTTCCTTCTATTTAGAAAGAAATGCACTGTGTTAGTTCAGGCTGTTATAACAAAAATTCCATAGACTGGGCAGCTTAAACAACAGAAATCGACTTCCCGCAGGGTGCTCGCAGATCCGTGTCTGGTGAGAATCCACCTCCTGGTTCGCCAGTGACTACCTCGTGTTGTCACACGTGAAGAGCAGAGAGACAGCAAGCAAGCTCTCAGGTCTGTTTTTATAAGGCCACTAATTCCGTTCAAAGGGCTCCACCCTCATAGCCAAATCACCTCCCGAGGGCGCCACCACCTAATCACATTAACCATTAGGATTTCAACATATGAATTTGGTAGGACACAGGCATGCAGACCGTAACATTCATTTAGCCAAAAATACCACAAAAGGCTTCTAGCTTCCCTTTCACAGTCTCAACTAGTAAGAACCATACTACATCTTTGAAAATGTATTCAGTGGCTTATCCTCCTTACAAGTACCGTGAAGACAGCTTTTCTTCTCTGTTCCAAATTTCCACTGCTATCACTTAAACCTGTTTTTTACTTTTTACAACCATAAATTAGATGCAGTTCAAACATACCACCTTATTTTGGAACAATTAAAAAAAAATCTTCCGTTGGGAAAAATGCAAGGTTTGATCATTTTTTTTTGGCTTATCTCTTTTTTTGTTGTTGTTAAAGTTTATTGGAGTGACAATTGTTAGTAAAGTTACCTAGGTTTCAGGTGTATAATTCTGTAATACATCATCTATTGGGTTGTCGGAAAAGTCATGACGCAATTTTTGCAACCGAAAACATAGAAAAAATATGTCATGACTTTTCCGACAACCCAATATACATCACATTGTGTGTTCACCACCCAGAATCAGTGCTCCTTTCATCACCATATATTTGATCCCTTTTACCCTCATGGGTTTGATCATTTTAACAGTGTCTTTCCTTCAATGTCACAAGTTGAATTTCACGCAGAACCCTGGAATTTTGGAGTTAGAAAAGACTTGAGGCATCATGTGATACAACATCATATTTTTTCCAAAGAGAAAACAAAATCAGAGAGATTGAAGGGCAGCTTCAGGGACACACAGAATCAGCATAACTCCCACATTTCCTCGTAGCACAGCACTGATTTCTCTCCTTTGTCTCGTCTTTTCGATAGACATATAATTGCCATCACTAATTGGAAAAGGCATCAGTCTCATTTTATGATGAAAAGGGACAGAATGGAAACTCGTTGTCACTGCACAATTTATGAGGTCGTTGTTAGGTTCATTACTTGAAGATCAGTAGGTGTAATTAGTGACCCAAATCCAAGTAGATAAAACAGTTTGGCCCTTGTTTAAAATCTTGTCTTAAAATTGAGTAATTTCCTCTAACTCTCGACATAATGCCTTTGAGGGTCATATTTAATGATCAGACATCCCAGTGTGAGGTGACCCCAGGAGAACAAGAGAGGACTGCAAATTGCACTCTAACTAATTCACCCATGATTTGGCATTTTCTCACCCACTCTGCACATTACTTTATGAGCTGTTAATAATGATTCCTGTATTTATTCAATATTTTGCACTATCCAAAATGCTTCTCGATAGACAACTCATGCCTGGGACGCAGCACTCGATCAATAAATGTTGGTTGAATCTATTCGAATGAAATCTGAGTAATATCTCATTTAATCTAAACAGCAACTTTAAGTGGTGGTAAATAGGGTGAATGTCAAATTCCCCATTTTGCATGAAAACATGGATTAAAGAATCTTTGGATTCTTAAACCTTAATTCTCAGATTTCAGTTCTAGCTTCTAGTCTGCTTCTCTTGTTTTCTCCTGGGGTTGAGTTCAAGCTATTGAAATTTCAGAAGAAAAAACGTGGAACAATACTTTCTCAAAAAAAAAAAAAAAAAAAAAAACATGAATGGAGTTTGAGAATATTACGGTAAGTATCAGACAAAGACAACTACTGTATGATACCTCTTAAAAAAAAAAAAAAAAAGAACTCATAACCCTTGTATCTAATGTCTTCTACACAATGGAAAGCTTTTCAAAGTAATTTTGAGGGTCAAGTCATCTATAAGGGAAGCACCTAACATGATTCTTCCCCCAAACAATCTACGCGCAAGCCTGAAAACGAATTCCTTAGACGTGATGAGAAGACCGTAACAAATTCATAACCTTTCTGAACTGGAGGACAATTGAAGACCTAGAAGTAGTTCCAGTCTTCTCAGAGGTGATAGGTTCTCAGGTGAGAGCCCCGTGGTCCAGAGAAGGTCAGTGACTTAGAAAAGTCACACAGTGAGTTAGTGTCAGAGTTGGACTAGAACCCTGCCTTGAGACAGTCTTTGTTTAATACACCATCTCTGTGTCTCCTTTGCCTCAGCTGTATGTCACGAGCAGGGGTTCTCAACCTTGGCAATTGACGGTTGAGGCCAAATCATTCTTATTTGAGAGGGGCCGTCCATGCAAACTGCGGGGTGTTTAGCAGCATCCCTGACTTCTAATTAGAAGTCAACGACACTCCTCCCCCACTTGGAACAACAAAACCAGACATTGCCATGTGTCCCTTGGCCAGAGGCGGGGTGGGGTGGAGTGGGGTGACCAGGGGCCTAAAACTAGGAAACCAGAAACCAACTCAAGTTCATGAATGAGATTGGTACTTAAACAGGAATCTCCTGGACACCCATTTCCAGCAAAAGAGCAGCGAGTGCTCCAATTACCTAGATGGGGTGAACAGGCAGCAGGAGGGTTTACGAGGGGGAACTAGTCTGTATGAACTTAACTTTATAGCTCTTACATATTTTTAAAATGTATTATGTTAAATTGTTGATATATGCTGCTGCTGGCTGCCCGGTCCCCTCTGACCCCCAGAAGGTAGAACCCACAGTCTATTCTCCACCCTCACATCCACCCCAGTGATGGGGTGTAGTAGGTACCCCATGCCCGGTGTGTCCCGAGCTTTGAAGGTAAATTCATTAGGGATGCCATGTCACACACGTCTAGTCAACTGTAATCGAGTCTGGTTCGCCTGCAGGGACCTCATATTTATTGTAGCTATTATTTTGTGTCTGCCTGTGAAATGTCAACCTGAAATGCCTCTTGCAAGTTCCTCTTCGTAGAATGATAGTCTTCATAAGAGGTCACATTGTACCCGGTGATTATTCTTTACAGGAACTCTCCTAAATGATATGCTTCACAGGTACTTGCCTGAACACAGGTGTCTGACAGATATCATGTTTTTACCCATGTAGGGGAATGCAGGTAAATAATGATGGTCCCCACAGAGGACCCTCCTTGAGAGTCACACCCATTTTTGGACCCCGGGAACAGGATGCTCACGAGAGGGGAGGAGGAGAAGAAAAGAGGCTAGCCAGCAGGGCAGTGCTGGAGTCTGGCTTGAATTCTGAACCTGCCACCTACTGGCTAGATGATATGAGACCAAATAAACTTCTGAGCCTCAGTTATCTCATCGATAAATTGGAGATAACAATATTACGTGGCACACAGTAAGTGCTCAAATGATAGTGATGTGTTTCATTAGAAGATAGGATGCAGACTGTGGTTTAAGACACTGACTCTCCTCGGAGCATTTTATGAAATGAAAGGTTTATACATCTCCCAATTCTAACTGACAGCATAAAGTGGAGGGAGAGAAAGCACTAAAATGAAATGGTTAATGGGGGAGTCTCTTCATGGAAAAAGCATTACAAATGGTACAACACCTCCGCTCCCCAAAATAAAATAAAGATGGTGAACCCTAGCTATTCTGTTTACTAATTGCGTGGCCTTAGGAAGGATACTGAACCTCTCTGATCTCCAGTGTTCTCACGCTTAAATGGAGGATAAAAATATCTACTTCACAGGGGTGAGATGAGGATGCAAGAAGGGCACACAATGGAGGCGCAGAAAACAGTGTCAGGTGCATACAAGAGTCTCAACCAATAACAGTCCTGCCTTCTATGGGATATGGAACAAGTTACTCGCTTCTCTGAACCTCAGTTCTCGGAGAGCGAAGCATCTTTACCTGGTAAACATAGATTGGGAGAAGAGGGTGAGAGAGAGATAAATAGATATACAGATGGAGATAAAGAGATAAAAAAAGATATAGCCATAGGTGATAGAGATAGATAGATAGATGATAGATAGTCATAGAGCGATAAATGATAGATGATAGATAGCTAGATAGATAGATACATACATACATATATAGATACATAGATAATAGGCAGACAGACAGACAGACATAATCTATATCTGCGTAACAAATTATCCCAAAACTTAGTGGCTTCAAACAATAATCATTTGTTTCCTCCACTTCCGTGGGTTGGGAATTTGAGTGCAGGTCAGCTAGGTGTCTCTACCTCCAGGTCCCTCACAAAGCCCTTAGTCAATGTGTTGGTCTGGGCTGCAGTCTCATGCGAAGGCTCACCTGAGTCACTGCCAAACTCTCTAACATGGTGTTGCCAGGATACAGCCCCCCATGGATTGTTGGACTGAGAGCATCAGCTCCTCACTGCCTGTTGGCCAGGACCCACCCTCAGTTTCCAGCCACGGCGGCTTCCCCACAACCTGGCAGGTTGCTGCCATCATAGTGGACACGTGAGAGACAATGAGATGTGTTCAAGTTGGAAGCCACAGTCCCTCTGAAACCTATTAGAAGTAGCATCCCATCATTTCTGACATATTCTACTGGTTAGAAGTGAATCTCTAGGTCAAGTTCACGTGCAAGGGACGGAGGCTGCACAAGGGCATGAGTGCCAGGAGGTGGAGGTCCCTGGAGACAACTTAAAGGCTGCCTACCGCTACCCCAGGAAACATGAAAAAGCCTTCATTACTCAAGCAATCCCGCTGAGCCCACCTGTTAACAGGAAGCAGCTCTTTATCTTCCCATTTTAATTGTATTTTTAATTTTTTCCCCCACCCATGCTTGTTTCCTATGGCTTTGGGGTGGAATAGGTGAGATAGGATTGGGAAAGTGTGCACCGCAGGAAATGAAAGAGGGCGGTGAGCTTCGGATGATTAGCAAGGGAGAGGTAAGCCCTCAGATGTCCTTATAACATCCCAGCATTTCACATTGCATATTTTCTCCATGCACAGCTGCAAGATGGAGTCACCACTTTGGAAAATTAAATTTCATAGAAAGTTGGCCATGGTTCCACTTCCTTCTCTCTATGGAAGCAAAAGATGAAAAGATCTCTGACTTGTCACAACTGTTGAATCATTTTCAGGCAAGATTTTGGAGGAAACCTGACTTCCCTCTCTCGAGAGGTTCCCAAATGCAAGGCCTTAGTCACGGAGATGTAAAGTACAGCATAGAGAATATAGTCAGTAATGTTGCAACAACTATGTATAGTGCCAGGTGGGTACTAGACTAATCGGGGGGATCACTGCATAAATTATATAAATGTCTAACCACCATGCTGTGCACCTGAAACTAATATAAAATAATATTGAATGTCAACTGTAACTGAAAAAAATAATTCTTTTTAAACAGCAGCTGAAATGAAGTGAGGATAAAAGCTTTTGAGAGCAAAATGAGAAAATATCCACACGATTTGTGTAAACTGGAAATAAAGACACATGTTGAGAGAGACAAGAAAACAGACAGAAATGAGATGCTTCTCAGAGATTAGGGGGTTACTTTCCAGAGGGAACTATCTCCCCGTGAAGAAAGGATTTAGTACCCTGACCTGTCATCAGCCCTCTTCGATGAATTCCTCCATTATGTTATTGAAATGCTCATAAAATAAAGGTTAGTCCCGTCCTAAGGATATCCTCCACCTTTTCCAAGCCGTACTATTAAGTTGTATTAGCCCCTTGGAGTTAGGCCACCCCAACCGGGAAGAATGTGTATAATGTAGCTGGCCTGAAGTTAAGCTCATTTAAAAATCTAGACTACCGTGGAGAAAGTTCCCCATGCTCAGATAAGGTTAATGAATTTCAATCTCAACAATGAGCTCACCGCCAAAGTTTCTGAAATAATTAGCTCTGGGAAGGGCATCCTTGATTCATTCAATGCATTGGGTCCTGTCCAACCCCCCCCCACCCCCCCACCCCCACCCCAATCTCAATAATTGGGATGTTCGAAAACTGAAAAACAGAATGAGGAGTGTGTATTAACTTTCTCAGTTCTGAGCAACTGCAAGGTAAGTATCCAATAGGCCTTCAAAGATATTTATGCAACCATTTTGCCCACTGCATAGGCTTTGTGTATAGCCAATGTTCTTATCAGCCCAGTATCACTTCCTCTCAGTAACAATGCCCAACTCTTCTCTCAGGAACCACACTTTGGAAATTCCACATTGTCCTACGGAAGCTGTTTATCATGGTGTCCTTCTCCGCCCTTCCCTCACTAGGCGATGGTCGTGTGACTCTGGCTGGCCAATCAGAGGACTCTCGCCAGATCTAGAAAGCGAATGACTCAAAACGTCTTCCTTAAAATTTGCTATATGGATACCGTGGGGAGAAAGATGTCCTTTCCTTTTGGATTTTGAGCCAGGAGGTTGTAAGATTATAGCTGCCAGTGACCCTGTTTTACTACCATGTGTGGACAGGCTGTCTGGGAATACAGCCACAGGGCACTTAAATAAAAACAACAGACTTCCAGGAATATTGCCTAAGCCCCCATATCCAGCCCCAGACGTAGCAGCTCAGGGTCAAGTTCTCTTGCTTTCTTAAGCTAGTTTGAGTTAGATTTCTGTCACTGGCGAACAAAAGCATCCTGGCCAGGACCGTGATAATATTGGAGCTATTATTAAGTGTTAATCCCTGGGGACTCCGAGACAAATGCCATAATCCCTGCCCTCAAAGAGCTCTCAGTCAAGAATTTATGGCCAGAGGTTTAAAATGTGAACATTGGGCCGGCCGAGTGGCGCGATGGTTAAGAACTGGTTTGGGACACCAGAGGGCCCTGGTTCAGATCCCACATATGAGGGCCAGTGACACTGCCCTCTACAGCTAAGATGCTGAACAACAGCCCAACCTGGAGCTGGGCTGCTGGGAGTAGTCGGCCACGGCGTAGGCAGCAGCCCCTGCTGCAGTGGGTTGCCATGGGCTACCGTGTGTAGCCAGCAGCCAGTGTGAGCAGCCAGCAGCCACCGTGAGCAGCCGTCCAGAGGCCGGCGACTGATCTGCCTCATCCGGGAAGAGTGCAACGATGGTGCCAACTTGGGCCAGTGAAGCAACATCCTCCACAACTAGACTGAAGAACAAAAGCGACAGCAACTTGTATGTTCCCCTTCCCCCAATTCCCCAGCACTGTTCCCATCCCCCAATTCTCCAATAAAAATCTTAAAAAAAAAAAAAAACGTGAACATTGGCGTCAAAAAGACCTGAACTTAAATTCCTGTTTCACCCTTCCCTACTGAAGACTACAAACATTTATTATCTGTAGTTTCTGAGGATCAAGAGTCTGGGTGCGGTTTATCTGGCTGCCTGTGGCTTGAGATCTCTCATGCGCCTGCCCTTAGGGGGTTGACTGGGATACTGTCACCTGAAGGCCTGACTGGGGCTGGAATCCTTGTCCAAGCCCACTCACCTGGCAGTTGGCTAAAGGTTCCAGTTCCTTGCCACATGGGTGTCTCCATGGAGCTGCTGACAACACAGAAGCCAGTTTCTCCCCGAGTGGTCCAAGAGAGAGAATGTGACCAACATGGATGCTGTCATGTCTTCCATAACCTAACCTGGGAGGCCATGATCACCGCCTCTGCTAAACGCGATTGGTCACGCGCTTCAACCTCGGTGCAACGTAAGAGGGCACTCCACAAGTGTGTGGCCTCAGAGGCTGGCTTTACACCTCTCTTCATTGTCCAAATAGCCACACTGCCGACAGTCTGGAATGAAGGCTTGCCAACAGGGAGACGTGGCTAATACAAGTAAGACGACTGTGACTGTGGGGTCCCTGCCAAACAGCAAATGAAAACGGCATTTGAAAAGTGCAAGGAGTACTCCTTTCACTAGGAAGGTCTGTTCCGCTTAATGATGTACGTGCCAGTGCATCCCGAGAAATGGTATTAAACGCCTTAGGGTACGCAAACACTCTGCACCGTTATGGCATCTTCAAAGGGTATCGGCAAAATGGCCATTACTTGCATCGGCTATCAGCAAAGCGTCAGAGGTCCAGGTGACCTTGAAATGCAGATCTTCACGGTCCCAAGGGGGAAGGGCTCAGTTTTGAGACGTCAGCATCCCTTATCATTCACAGACTCTGTACCATCTGACGCCATCCCAGCTTTCCAGCTCCAGCGTCCACCCTTCTCCGCTGGAGCCCTATGTCCAGCACAGCTCCAGACACTGTCTCCCAAGAACAGTCATCACCAGGGACGTGCGTTCACAGTGAGTGTGCAGCTGTGCCTTAACACGGTGACTTCAGACACGGACATTTCATCAAATCCCCGACTTTGTGGGTGAGGTTGGCAAAAAGAAAGAGAGGCAAAGTGAGTTTGTGTTGTACTAAAATTGAGGAAGTACTACAGGAACGTTCTGTCTGTCTTGGATTTATTATGGCCCCCTGTCTGTCCTCCAAATTGCAGCCCGATGAATTGTTCTGCAGCCTAAGTCCACTCGTGTTGCTCTCTGCTTTAAAACACTTCGGAGACATCCCACTGCTTCTAGGGGCATATCTAAAATGTGCCAAGTTCCTTTCGCCTCAGGACCTTCTGTGTCTCCCTCTGCTGGATGGGCCATCCCCTCCGCACCCCAGTTCTTTATCCTCACTTCTCCAAACCCTCATGTTACTCCTTCTATCACAGCTTACGTTTCTCCTTCAGAGCACCTGTAACAATAGCAATCAACCATTTAATTGTATTATTCGTTATTTATTATTTGTTCTCCGTTAAGCTACAGGCTCCATGAAAGCAGGGACTGTCTTTGTCTTGCCCCACTGCCCTTTACAGAAAACTGACCCCTGGACTAGATTTCAGAGTCTCTCAAGAGGTAAAATTGGAACCATGAAAACAAGAAAGTCTTATGAACAGTAAACTCATTTCTTCCCATATCCATCCTTTGTCCAGCAGGGTGACGTAGATGGGAAAGGAGGCTGTATGTTAGAAACTTCAGGAACTTGAGGTGTGCAGGGGTTGAGGGGCAGCTGGGGCCTGGGGGGGGACGGTGGGAGGAGGACACTGCTGACCAAGCTGCAGTTGGCACTAAATATAAGGAGCAAATACGCTGAGGCATAAGTGACTACAAATACAAATGTGATGACTAGTGGTGACAGCATTCAAGGTCAGAGGCTGAACTCTGGTCTCACACGTACCACCAACAAGGAAGAGCCTTGGCTTCTTGTCATTCTTGGTCTTAATCGGCCGTGATGGATCTGTCTTCTTCCAGGGCTGGTGGGCCCACGACGTGCTATGATTGATCGTCTGTGTCATCTCGGCCATTTGTTTTGCACTAAATGGACAAGCGCTCATTGACGTCCATGAACAAATTCATCGATGTGCAGAGCAAAGTGTCAACCCAATGGGTCAAGGTACACCAAGAGGCAGTTAGACCGGAGAGCTCAGCTGAGCAGCAGGGGTCTGGGGAATGGCAGAGTATCCAGAGCTGGCAGGGACACTGCTGCACAGAAGCAAACAGACCACGGAGTATTAAAGACATCTAGCACAGCACCGGTCAACAGTTAGCACTAAACCCATGGCAACGTCTCTAAAAATGAAGTCTGTGGCTTGCCAGACTTAGGGTCACAGAGTTTGTCATAAACTTGGATTTCTGGACCATCGCATATCTACTGAACCAGAATCTCTCGGGGAAATCTGGAAATCGGTATTTTTAACACAGACCCTGAGTGATTTTTGTGCCCTTGAGAATTTGGAATCGACCAAATTAAGGCCACATTACTTCTTTCTACTTCCGTTTATACTACCAAGATCCCCAGCAGGCAGTAGTTCAGGAAGGAGGAAGACGTGAGTCAACACTTCTCTTGGAAACTGGGGAGGAAATGCTGGGATCAGCTCACGCTAGAAAAGACAGGTTTTCTTATGGACTTCACTTGAAAAACCATAGCCTGTTTGAGTGAGCCAGTCTGGCCCTGTGATGAGTCCACACAAAAGCATTACTTTAATGATTGCACCAACCTTAAGTAAGTGATAAACAAGATTAAACAGCTGGGAAGAAGCGAAGCTGGGATTCAAACGCAGGGCTGCCAATTACAAGTCAAACATTCTTCTCATTGTCCCGCAGCTGTCTTCCTACAAAGAAAGCATTTACTCTTTCCTTCCTCCCTTCTTTTCTTCCTTCCTTCCTTCCTCTCTCCTCTCCTCTCCTCTCCTTCCTTCTTTCCTTTCTTCCCTCCCTCCCTTCCTCCCTCCCTGTCTGCCTTCCCTAGGGTGGGTCAACAGAGTTTCTTAGCTCTGGTCACTCAGAAGCAGACCCTGAACCAAGGATTCAAGTCCAAGTGATTCATTAAGGAAAGGATCCAGGAGAAACCGATAGGGGTCGGAAACATTAGAACAGAGAAAGGAAAGAAACCAACCAAAGAGCAGTGGCAGCGAAGTTCCAGATTCAACCTGAAATCATGGCCAACTCTGGTCAAAAAAATATCCCCAGCCCTTGAGGCAAAGGCCCTGCGTTTTGTACTTTCCCTCCATCACTGGCAACAGCATTAGGGGTAGGGGTAAAATTCCCAGACACTTCCAGCTTTAAGAATGAAACCTTGGGAAACTCTAGCATCCAAGGGTGTTTCTCTGAAAGTCAAAAAATGTGGAGACATTCCACAATTTCCAGTGTGACACTCTTGTGCCAGCCTTTGCCTGAGTTCACATTGGTGTCCAAGGCCCCAAGAATGTTGACATAATTTATAGGACTGAGGACTATAATAAAATAGAGAAAGCTTATGGGCCAACAAGGGCATCTTTGGTCACCTCACACGCTTTCTCTTCCCTTTGCCAAGGATGTGATGCTTTGCCTCAAAGCAGAAAGGCTTGGTGCTCCATTTGCATACAAATTTTCCTTTTGTTCTTTCTTCAGTCTAGCTCTAGCTCATTTTTAAAAGATATTCCTGTTGATTCCCCATAACCTTCTTGCTTCTTGTCATTTACGGTCATGATGCAGACCTGCATTTTTCCCCTCGTTTGGAAAAATATTCAACTTGGAATTGTCAAAGATAAAATGCACCGGATGACTAAGGAGGTGACTTTATTCAGACTACTGCAATAAGGAGATCACTCATTAATGAGAATGTCTCAGCAGAAAGGAAGGGGATCTGGAATTTATAGAGGCAGGTAGACAAGGAAATCATTTACATACCTTATGGGAATCACGAAAAAGGATGGAGGCTGTCTTATCTGAGTCACTGAGGCAAGTGGAAGTGGATCTTATCTTGGAATATACAAGAACAAGGTGCTCTTTGATGGTTAGCCACTTCCCTGGAAAACGAAAGGGTGAGGGCATTTCTTAGGACCCACTGTTTTGGAGGGGAGTACAGGGCTCAGGTAAAGCCAACACCATCAGGGGCTTCACAAACAGGATGCAGAAATTAGCCCCAGAAAGTTGGAAATAGTTACAAAAACCCTTGAGGGGACTTTTGCCACAGATATTCAACCCAGAAAAGATTAACATCTAAACCTCCAAAGTACTGCTGTACATTAAAGAGAGGGGATTCCTGTAGTCCATACAGACCCGAGCTAAAACTCTTTCCTTTGAGAAGAGTTAGAGTCATCACTTGATTTTTTTTTCCCCTGGAGACTCTTGTCTTCATAAGGATGACCTCCCCACATTTCAACAAGCTTTGGGTTTAGCTTTTATGGGTCCACCTGGAGCTATCGAAGACCATGGCTAAAGAGAAAGAAGCCCAGGGCAGTAAGACCGAAGCCCTGTGTGAAAGGCCAAGAGTAGCCATAATGCACAAGTAACACCCGTTGGAGTTAGGCTGCCATGACCTTGGACTTTGACTTCCTAAGCAGACACCTTGACTTCTTACATAGGGCAGGTCAGTATATCTATTCAGCAATCTTCACAAGGAGGGCAGTGTCTGAGCCATCGGAGTAGAATCCAAGGAAAGAAACGAAACCTAGCTTGGTGTAACAGGCGTACATGGCCATGCCTCTACTTGCTAGACGTTAGGAGCAACGTCTAACAAGGCTGGTTTCATCCTCCTGTTACCTGTCCTCCCTCTAATGGCTTCTTTCTCTGCCCCTTCAGAACCACAAACTTAACTTCTTAGTTACAGCAGCAGATAGTTGTATAGCTTTCTAGAGTTTTCCCAGCCTTATATCATTCTTTATCCTCATAGCAAGAGAAGGGGGCATCTAGTCCACGCTGCGTGTTTTGAATAAAGAAGCCAGGAATGGACAGTGACCTGCCCAGTGTCACACAGCTGGTAAGTAGCTGAGCTAGAGAAACCGAGGTCTCCAGAGTGACATTCCTGAGATCTTTCTCCTTGCTGCCATGTTCGTCCCTTGAGTTATTTGCATTAATAAGCGGGGCTTCGGGTTGGAAACAACCTCGTCCCTAAACGTGGACTTTAGCGACTCTTCCAGGGATGTATTCGATTATTTCACGTCTGGGAACACAGAAGATGCCATCGGGTTTTTCTAGCCAAGAATGATGTCCCTTATCTCGAAAGGATGCTGCCCGTGGATACAACTCCTTTCCATTTTCCCCAAAGATTAAAGAGGAAAAATAAAACAAAAACAAAACCCAAACTTTTAATTTCATTTTCATTTAAATAGCTATGGGAATTGGGAACTCAAGAGAACCAGTTATTTGTTAGTGGAATTTTCCTAGTAAGGAGAGAGTACTTAGACCCAAAATGTCTACATTTCTTCCAAAATGTCATTCAACATCTATCTCTTTCCCAGATAGTGACAAACGCTCCATGTTCCTGTCAAAATGCCAGCTTTCAGCACCAGCCTTAATAATAAAAGCCAGATCCAAAATCCAACAGAGAAATTGCAAATTTGCCAGCAAAGAGTTCAGCATCCCATTTTATTTTAAGATACCAGGCTCACTTTTTAGGTCTTCACTTGTTTTCTCTTTTATTAAAAAAAAAAAATCATCATCAGTTTCTCTCTTTCAGTTGAAATTCTTTCCTGAGAGCTTTTCACAAATATGCATTTTTTTCTTTCCTAAAATATGATTGTTTGGATGTTTCAGAACTGATTTGATAAAAAGACTACCCACACACACGTCACTGGCAATGCTAATGTGGCTAAAGCTGTTAGCAACCCTGTGGTAGTAAATAACAATAAATAAAAATAGAGAATTGCAATTACTTCTTTTTTACTTGAGATAACAATCCATTTATTTCCTGACTTTCCTTTCATCTTCTTCACCCTCACCCCCACATACATCTAGGGCGCAAGGGGGGCTCACCGTCCAATAACATAGCCAGGTGATGCCATAAGCAGTTATTAATATTAGTAAGATAAAGATTTATGCCTCTTGTATTTGTACTTCCCTGAAGAAACTCTGAGCGTCGCGACAATGAGACTCACTGGCCTGAATCCTAGATGAGACAGGAGGAAAAGGGAGGACCCTGGAGGGGTGGGGATACAAAAGAAAGGAGATGAGAGATTAGGGAAAACGGACATCTATAAAAGACTTATTGAGGGGTCCCTACGTACCAGGCACTGACCTAAGTGCTTTACACAAGTTATCCCATTTTAACCTCACAAAAAACATATTGAGATGGGTATTAATATCATCTCCATTCTGCGGATGGGAAGACTGAGAGTGACAGAGGGGAAGTGACTCGCCAAATTCACCCAGCCATAAGTGGCAGAGCCAGGAATCCAACCTGCATAATCTGACTGGATCCGGAGCACAAGCCCTGGAGAGTCCAGAACGCTCCGGAACGTTCATGCCGTGTTGCATTCCCAGAGACTTTGTTCTCCCTGTCCTGGGGCAGCCCTCCGAGCCCCACCAGGGTTCCAGAAACCCATGTGCTCTGGAGAGATGGAGGAGTCCTTGCCCCATCAAAGCTGATTAACTGCCATCTCTGGGAGTGTGGAGACAGCAGCTCTCCCTGTGGCTCTGTTTTGTCACAGGGGCCTGTTGTCCTGTTTCTTGGCAATTCCGCACCTTCGTGGCGTCCAAGTGTTAATTGCTTAACACCAGAAATCCTGCAGCTGTTGCCATGCCACCTCCTTGGCCCCTTCCCACGGTCATCCATAACCCACACAGCAATCCCGTCCCCCAGATATCTCCTGTCTGGGCCAGTCTGCGGTTCCTTTGACCCACCCCTAGATTCACTCTTCGGTCTCCTTTCCTACCAAACAAAGTCCTACCTAGTACAGAAAACATGGCATCGCGTGCCTATGATGTTCGCCACACTATGCTGTTTACAAGCCCTAGCTCATCCAATGTCCCCAGCCACCTTTGATGTGGGGAGTGTCATTATCTTCCTTTGCAGATAGGGAAGCAGACCAGAGGGTCAGTGACCCCAGACCAGAGTCCATTTTCTTACCACTGTGCTCAATAGTTACAGGGCTGTTAGTAAGAGTAACAGGAGCAAACGGGGCCTTTGGTATTTTGGAGAAGAGAAAAAAAAATTACAAAATTAACACAACTCTGCTAGCAGATAAGCCCTACAAGGGCTGTGAATTTTCAGACACCTAGAACAGGGGTCAGCACATAGTAGATGCTCAATAAAGTCTTCTGAATGGTTTGTACTCTCACTTGGTTCATTTATTCGTTCAACAAACAGATGATGTGGCAGGTCCTAGGCTAGAAGCTGGAATTACAAAGATGAACAGAACGTGTTTTCATCCCACAAGAAGTTCAGTGTCCAATGGAGAAGACAGTCCTAACCGATACAGGTCTCTAAGCTAGAAGATGAACCCAGAGAGATGGACATATATCATATAGGTATCACCACATTGGGCTTCTGGCAATAACAATAGCACAGGTCTCTAATTCAAGCTTTGACAACAAAGGTTGTCATCCCCCCTGGGGAAGTTTATTCTTTCTTTACTCCTGGACTGAGGGGCAAAGAGCAGACCCCAGGAATTCTGACTATGCAGGACCCCGCATCGCAGGTTACCATAACAGAATGGCCGCGCACGTCGGACTTAATGAACTTGGTGGATTGCTGTTTACAGGCGGCCAAGAATTATTCAATGGCTGCAGAAGGCGGCAGCTGATAAACAGCCCTGGCTTCCCAGACTGTGATCATATGTCAGGGCTCTGCTACCTTACAAATTACATAAGAATGGGCAAATTAGCATAGATGAGGAATAGATACACAGGAGCTCTGGATCCTTCTGTTTCTTTAAGTACCTGCACTGGAAGAATGTATAGGCAACAGGCCATCAACTCTTGGAATGTGGAGGAAGGTGGGGGAAGGGACCCCCACTTTACTGGAGTGCGGAGGGGGGAAAAGATGTACTCAGTGGTGTGGTGGGTCCCGACTTCACCCTTATTATCAGCCTTGGATTCAGACATCCCTTGATTCAGATGTGCATTCACTCACCCATCCACCACATAGTCATGCTTTTTTGAGTGCCTCCTGTGTCCCACTCACTGTTCTCTATGCCAAGGACATAGCCTTTGGGGACTTACATCTGTTGGGGGAGACAGGCAATAAAAATAAAAACAAACAATAGCAAGACCAATAGGTAGTGAAATGCCCCATGTAGGTAATTAAACAATAGATGGTGCCAGGCAGGTACTAGACATATCACAGGGATCTGTTGGTAAATTATATACATGTCTAACCACCATGCTGTACACCTGAAACTTAACGTATTAAATGTCAACTGAAATTGAAAAATAAAAATAATAAAAAATAATACCCAGGATGATGTGATGGAGCACACAGGAAGAGAATGGGGTGCCATGCTGGTTTGGGGGTTGAGGGAGGGCTGTCTGAGGGGGTGACGTGTGAGATAAGGGACTGCCCTCCAGACCTGCACTACCTGACTATGTGTGGCCACTGAGCACTCAAAATGCAGCCAATCCGAATTGAAATTGCCATCAATATAGAATCCACATGGGATTTCAAAGACCTCGTATGATGGAAAGCATGTAAAACAGCTCATCAAACTTTTTTTTTAACATTGATCAGGTGTTGAGATGATACTTGGGATAATTGGAGTTAAATAGAATATATCGCTACAATTTATTTCCTCTTTCTTTTCCTACGACAGAGTCTAAACTTGCCTATGTGGCACGCATTCGTGGGTCACATTAAATTTCCACTGGACGGAGCTGCTGCAGACAGAAAGACAAACAAACGCACAGGTTCAAAGTGGTAGAACCACAGAAAGAATCTTTAGAGTGGATTGTGCCACTTGCTGGCTGTGTGAACTTGGGAGGTTCCTGCACCCTTGGCGGTGAGTCAAGGGTGTTCATCCCTTTCTTTCTGGGGGTGTTTGAAAGGCATGAGTGGGAATGAATTTCCATTAAGGATTTCGTCTCACCTGCCATGGGGTAATGAGATAGAGGGGGTGTGTTGGTGGTGGTCAGGAGGCACCCCTCCCTTCTGGAGAGTCTGGGCGTCAGGTCCTGTGCCCCTCAGCCCCTGGGGCTGGATGTGTTCCCTCCATCCACCCCAGCACCCGGCTGCCAGGGGCTGCCCTGAGCTGACTCCTTGAGCCCTGCCTCTGATAACTCTGATGCCTCTGGTGCCCCTTTTTTCAGCTGCTGTGGCTCTTTCTAAACGTGAGCTCACTGAACAAGACAAAAGCCAATTTTCCTCACTGCAACTTGGGAGATTTTACTGTTGTATCGATGTCTGGCTGGGAACTGAATGAGCTTATCCAGCCTCGCTTGAAATTGGCTGTTCGGAACCAGCTGATAGATGGAGAAAAGGGGCAATTCCACGGGGAAACTTCAGAGGGATCTCTCTCCTTCAGGCGGAGGCGGGGACAGGGGACAGAGGCCTTCCATGGTTGCTTTTGGACTCAGAATGCCTCTGTGAGGTCTCCCCTTCTTATCTGCTCCAGAGCTTTAGGTATTGTGGCCGTCAGCAAAACGGGAGATAATATTAACAGCTGACAGGGCTGTTGTGAGTTGTGAATGAGATCATTGAAGGTGCTTAATGAGCAAGGTACTCACCCCATTGTATTTTTATTTTATTTTATCATTATCTGCTTCCTTTCCTCAGGCGTGGGAGGAAAGGAAGACCCATAATTCTTCTCCATAGCATCATGGACCCTGGGGCTGAAGACACCTCAGTGGGTCAGTTCTACCCCAAGCCCCGTTCCTGAGACAGAAAATATCAATGGCCACCAGTCTCCAAAGGCCTTCTACGGGAGGACACTCTCTCCTGGGCTTTATAGATGTTAATTATTTATTTCTCCATTTAGCAGAAGGGGAAACTAAGTCTCAGAGATCCTAACGCTTGACAAGCTCCCATGAATATAGCAAACTGGCAGCACCAGGGCTCCAAAGCAAACCTGTGCAACCTTCTCTTCCTACCTCCCGGAATCGTCCCAGCACGGCAGGTTGTCCTCTGCTTAAAACCTCCAGTGATGGCAAACTCACTACCTCACAAGACATGTGTTAATTAGCATTTACTGAGTAGGACTGGGTGCCCCACCCTATTCCAAGGGCTCCTGCAAGTTAACCCAACCAACCCAGATTCCACTCATGGGAGGCAGGTGCCATGATTGTCCCACTTCCCAAGGGAGGGATCTTGGTTCACTAACGTGTCCACAGCTAATAAATGACAGACCAGGATCTGCTCTGATGGCAAAGCCCAGGCCATAACCACTGCACCCTCTTACCCCTTAGGAACTGCACAACCTGTATGTGTAGAGGGACCCACGAGAGGTCAATGGGTGCATTAGCACACTCATCCCTGTGCCCAGTGGCCATGGTGACTGGACATCCCCCTCACTCTCCATTCAATAGAGGCTGCCTCCAAGGCCTGGAGGCGGGGAGGGCGTGCGTCCTATGACTGCCACCCTGAAGATGCCTCAGACCCTCTGCAGACAAGACAAACCCCAGCCTAGAACAAAAGCTGTCTGCAAAAGATCCATCAGCATTCCTTAAGTAGGCCAGGCTGCTCCATTCACAATCGCCTCCTACCATATGTGATAAGCTGTGACGTATGGTGTTCATTTACTCCTCTGTTCCCGCAGAAATATGGCGGGCACAATCAATTTCCCTGTTTGTTCTCTGACCCACTGTTCCTGGGTTAAGTAGCCTGCTTTGTCTACATTTGTCAGTTGATACAAGCTTCTCCCTGCCATGGGCACCACTATTGATGAACGTCGCCAGAATATGGAGCCTTGAATAATGTATAAAGGATTCGACATGCAAAGTCTCCCTAGGAAGGGGAGGGGGTGGGTGGGGGTGGGGAGACGAGGTGTTATATGTTTTCTCTGTTGGAGCGCCTTCATTTACAAAGCATATTTGTCAAGTCTTTTGCTAAGAGTAATGCCACGGAGCAGCCTCCCATCATTCTTGTTAATGGGACTGTCTGTGTGTTACAGTAAACAGCTATAACTCTTCTGTTGGAGCCATTGTGCAGCAGGCGGAGTTTTTTCAGCATCCAATTAAGGGTGTCTCCAATTTGCCAGCCGGGATCATGAGAGCTGTGACTCAGCCATCAGGCACCCCAGGTTCTACGGAGGCATCTCAGGGAGGGCCGAGCTGCCCTACCTCGCTCGGACACGGGAATCTAGAGCCCGGCTCTAGTCCAGGACAACCTAACTGTCCTTTAAAGAACACCACATCATGCCTGCTAAGTAGTCAAAGATGTCAGCTTGGTAATAGAAGCTTTTCTCAGACTCTTATAGAGACAGGAGAACATATGAGCATTCCAGTCTCAGCTCACCTACGTACTAGCTGGGTGACCTTGGGCAAGTCCTTAACTTATCTGTCTCATTTCTCACCTCTCTGTGCCTAATCAGTGTCCATTTTTCATGTTGCATCTCAAATCCCACCTGCTGATGACTACAATCAACAGGGACTGTCCATTAATAATGGGACTACGGAGGGAGCTACTAAGGACCGGGCCCATCCATCACTCTCACAACTGTCCTGTGGGGTATATTTTATCTCCCCATTTTACAGATGAGAACATTGAGGCTTGGAGAGTTTCAGTGGTTTGCTGAGGGCTCAGGGCCCCAAAGTGACAGGATGATGACTAGACAACAGGCCTGCCTAGAACCAGAGCCCACGCTCCCCCGCCTCTCTCAGGCCTAGGCATCACCTCCCCAGGATCAGGCCTGCCCTTCTAGTACTAATTACAACCTTTAATGATTGTTCTTTCCCATCTGTTGGTACCAAGGAAGATTAGGAAGTTCTTAGCACCAAAAAATGCCTCCTTTGTATTCTATCACTCTTTTATTTTTTTAAATATCTAAGATGCCAAGACCCTGAGCTATCACTCACCCCATCCTCCAACATTTTATGGGCTGGGAAGCTAACACCTTGTTTCAGTTTCCCACAGCCCCTCGCAGAGTCTATGGCAAAAGCAGAATTAGTATCTGGACCCTCTGATTTTCAATCCACCTGAAGCATGCAGAGAGGTGATCTTTACAAAGATGCTTACTTGTCTGTGTTGGGCTTTGTGGTTTGGTAGACAAGGATTAGAAGGTCTTAAATCATTTCCTCCTGTCCAGTTCCCATCCCTTCCACTGCAGCCACCTCCTCCTTGTTGCTTTTTTCAGAGAGATAGAGAATGGCTGGGGCCTTCTTTCGGAGGAAAACTTCCATGTTCACTCACTCAGTCCCCAGCAAGCTGTCGGAGCATCAAACTTGTGCCCCGTCCCTTGTTTGGGAGCTGAGGAGTTGGCGATGGACAGGAGATGGTCTTCATTTGCAGGGTCCCCATGGTGCATTTGGGAAAAATAGACAGTGACCAGACACGTATAACACAGAGGGACGCATACTGCAACCGCCACCACGGAACCACCACCGATAACACACAGCAAACGCCTCATTTTGTGTTAAGTGTTCTTCTAAGTGTTACAAATGCATGAACCCACTGACTCCTCAAAACCAGGAACAAGTGGTTTATCATTCCTTTTATCAGATGAAAAAAGTAATGCACAGAAAGGCTTTTAAAATGCTTCTTAGTTAATGGAAGTGCATGCAAAATGCAAAGGGCCATAAAAGAAAAAGTTGGTGTTTTTGATTTGTTTGTTTGTTTGTTTTTTTATGGGAGAGATTTCCAGAAAAACCTGGTCATGTTGGAGATGGTTCCTTTTTAAAAGGGAAGGGGTTTGCCAAGAAAATGGCTGAGTCATGGGAGTGGAAGCCAAGATTAGGGTG
Source organism: Hipposideros armiger (assembly GCF_001890085.2). Lineage (NCBI taxonomy): Eukaryota > Metazoa > Chordata > Mammalia > Chiroptera > Hipposideridae > Hipposideros > Hipposideros armiger. The sequence goes on along the minus strand of NW_017731811.1, from coordinate 797,442 downwards.
TGCAGACAGCAGATACAAGAAAGTTCTAAGACACTCGGGCATGGAAGAGTGTGACTTATTGGGGGAGTTACTGGTATCTGTCTCTACACTGCCGATGCCAACTGCTTGAGGCGAGAGTGCCTCAAGGCATCTCCTAACTTCTCCTTCCTCGGGGCCATTTGTCCTTTCGGCGATTTTACTGAGCACCCACTCTGAGGTGACAGCGGTAAGCAAGACCCAGCCTCTGCCTGCAAAGAGCTCCCAGTCTGGGTGGAGGGGGGTGGGGGGCAGCTTCCTCTAAGAATGACATTGCAAATGCAATGCTTGATATACACCTGGAGCACCATGGGAGTGCAGGGAAGGAACGATGAAATCAGGACAACCCACAGAATGGGGGGTACACTGCTGATGTCAACAGAGCCTGACCAGGAGTAAACCGGGCGTTGCCTACGTTTGAGGTCAAGATGTGACAGAAGACGTGGTCGCGCAGCACACAGCATGAACAAGGGCATGTGGGTAAGTAAAAGCTGCTGTGTGCTGCAAGCCTCAGCTGGTGCCATAGCCACCCTCCCCTTGACTCCTGTTCCGGCATCTGCCAACAAGAGAGGACACTTCCAGCCCCAGGAAATGAATTATGATTTCTCTGGACCAGTGGAGGTCATGTCATTGCAGCGACGGGTTTAGGCATGGGGTCCAGTATTAATCAATGGGGGAGCTTCTGGGGAAAATATTCCGCCCCTAAAAATGAAATAAACAAGGGGGAACATCCCCTTCCTCCCTGTGGAGGGCAGGATACCTGAAGCGGTCCAGGTTTCTTACCCTGATGAGGAGGCCAGTTGGGAGGGAAAAGATCGATACCCTAAGACGGGCAGGACAGAAAGAGGGGAAGAACCCATGTCCGTGTTGAGGTCATAGGGCTTCCAAGCGAACCAGCCCCGGAACTGCCTACCTACGGACATGTTATTATGGGAGGTATTAAAGGTCTGTGTGTTTTAAGCCTCTGTTGTTTTGAACCATCACTTCCTGGCACCACAGAGTGTCATGTCTATGAGAAGCCTCAAGCAACAAAGTTGTGGCCAAGGCATCAGGAACGGGGGACAGTCAGGGTGGGAAGGGGGGCCTGGCTTGGGGGAAGTTGACACATTCAAGAAAAGTTTTGTCACAAGGTCAGCAGAGAGAACGAGAGAGAAGGTGGGGGTGAGGGGTGTGGGGCTGCAGGAAATGAAGGTTTAATGTTTGTGTAAATTGAAAGAAGGAATCTACTTGGAAATGAGAAAAAGCAAGATTAAAATGGAAAACACGGCCCCAAAGCTATTAATACCCAACAGATCCAAATTGAAAAATAAAAGCGATGGGCGAAGCATATAGTTCTCAAAATGAATTCGTGTCATAAACCATTAACATCAGCTCTACCTTATTACCTGTAATTCCGGAGAGAGGGGCTGCAAGCCATGTGGGGCCCACAGATCAGGGAAAGCTCTGCGTCCAGGCCAGCCCAGTCCCCTCCACCCTGCTCCAAGCAGCCTCCTCTCACCCCTCTCTCAGGCCCAGCAAGACCCCAAGTTGATCTTGTCCCAGGGGAGATCTTAAGCACCAGCCAAAATTACTGCCAAAAGTTTCCAAAATCAAGAGAACGCTTGGTAAAATCATTACCTATTGTATCCTTTTTGCATCTTCTCAAAAGCCCTCCCAAACTGCCCTTTCTGTGTTCACGCTCATCAGTGCTGATGAGAAATGTGTCAGCTCTGATGTACCATTGGGTCTCAGTCAGTAAATGTCACCTAAGCCTGGGCCACATGCAGGGGAAGTGGAAGGCTGCTAAGGTCTAGAGTGTCCCTGATGATGCCTAAGGCCTCCCACGGCCAGCACCCACACACATCGCCACTTCAGAACCTTCACCGCCAGCATATCACAGCCAGTCGTGGTAACCACTGCTTGTGCTTTGGAAAGAGATGCAGATTCAAGTCTTAGCTCTGCCACTTAGCTGCCGTCTGACCTTAGGCAAGGTCTTAGGACCACCGAGTTTCAGCTTCCTGATCCACATGCCAGCGTCTCCCAAGGGCTGTGAGGATGAAGTCAGAAGCTGTATGAGTCTCTAGACCAGTACGTAGCAGGTAACAGAAGCTCAATAAATGCTCAGGTTCCATCACTCGTCTCTCAAGCCATCCTGGCCTCTTCTGAGCTTGTTTTTCCTGCTGTAGAAAGAATTTTGGGGTCTGTAAGGCTCTAGAGGAGACATTTGATATTGCCAGTTGGCCAGTTTCCATCCTGGAAAGTTTAGGTCCTTCGTTGGCTGGGAGGATCCCTTGTAGAGAAGCATCTCTTGGGATATTGACGACCACGTGTTGTCGGCACAGGAGACTCACGGTAGACCCTCAGAATATTCCAGAATATCCCAACTACCAAAGGCTGACCCTTTCTCAGAACCCACGTCCATCACCCTATTCACCCAGCGAGTAACTGCAGAGTACTCTTCAGTTGGAAAGACTCTCCCCTGAGCATTCTAACCTCAAAATATATCGAAGGCCCCTTCCCTACAACTATGCTAGTCCAAGCCACACTCTTGCTTCAGGTGGAATACTAAACAGCAATTTGGTCTGCCTTTTCCCCACTCCATTTTATTACCACACAGCGGCCAGAGCCATACTGGGTCCACCCGCCGCTCCAGACTCGTCAACGGTTTCGCACTGTGTTTCACTGGAAATCTGGAATCCTTAATTGGCCCTCAAGTTCTTGTATACGCTCTCACCAGTCCCTCTGAGTGCATTTCTTAGCCTAAGTTGCAGTTCCCTCACCTGTGACATAAAGATGATACTGACTACGGCTGATGGAAGATTCGAGAGGATAAAGCACAGAAGGCATCTTGCACCAGGCTAGACTTCTCTCCTATGCTCTGGGATCTTTGAAAAGCAGCTCCTCACCCAGCAGACGGGCTTTGTTCGCTAGACATGCATACTCTCTTCTCTCCTCAAATGGACTTTCTTGGCACCCCATTTCTCCTTGTCTCTGCCAACCTGGCTACTCAACACACACACACACACACACACACACACACACACACACACACACACACGCCCTTAGTAGACAGCCAGACATGCTAGATTAGCTCCACGAGAGTTAAGAGGAGCTTAAACACCATGCCATTAGTGGCAAATTAGTGTTCCCTGCACAGAACTGCAGAGCATATTAATAGGCTGCCACAACCCCCAAAGTTCCTGCATGTCTCTCCCAGAAGCCTTCTCCCTCGAGGACCACGGCTTTCTCCCATAAGCCCACCCTCAGCAGCCAGCGCAAGCCCAAGCTGCCCTCACCAGCTGGCTTCACCTTATCCACCAGGATCCTGAACCACGGCCATCTGGGCTCCCTGGAGAAACCGCCAAGAAGGCCCATGCCTCTCTCTGCCCTCGTCCTGAAACTTAATGCCTGACTTTGGGGCCCCCAGTTCACAAAATGCCTCCTACAATCCACAGTTCATTGATCATCGCTCTTAGGGTTGTAAGAGCTTTTTCATTCTTTTCACAACCTCCCCACCCAATGTGAAGTCCAGTCTCTTCTTGCAGGGGATGTTTCACGTTCAGTGTATCCATATCAGCTTTAGGGACGTGACAGCCTTTCTATTAAGCAATTCTTCATAATGATCTAAAATATAGTTCTCGGGCCGGCCGAGTGGCGCCTTGGTTAAGAATTGGCTTGGGACGCCCGCTCTGAGCAGCAGGGCTGCCGGTTCGGATCCCACATTAGGGCCAGTGACACTGCACCCTCTACAGCTAAGATGGTGAACAACAGCTCGACCTGGAGCTGGGCTGCCGTGAGTTGCCCACGACAGTGTAGGCTGCAGTGGGGCTGGCCGGCAGCATGCATGAGCTTTTGTGAGCCGCTGTGAGCTTCCATGAGCGGTCGTCCAATGGCCAGTGAGCGACTACCTCACCTGGGAAGAGCGCAATGATAATACCAACATGGGCCAGTGAAGCGACGTCCTCCACAACTAGACTGAAGAACAAAAGGA
>NW_017731811.1:785230-789772 GCF_001890085.2 Hipposideros armiger | reverse complement strand
AAAAAAAAAACCAGAAAAAAGAACAGACACCATCTGGCATGAGCTGACTGTGTCCCCCTAAAATTCGTATGTTGGAGTCCTAGCCCCCAGTACTTCAGACTGTGACTGTATTTGAAGATAAGGTCTTAAAGAGGCAAGTAAGTTAAAACGAGTTCACTGGCGTGGGCCCTAATCTAATACAACTGGTGTCCTCATGAGAACAGGGGATTAGGACACAAACACGCACAGAGGTACAACCACGTGAACTCTCGGGGAGACAGAGGCCATCTACAAGTCAAGGAGAGAGGCTCACAAGGAACCCACCGTGTCAACACCTTGATCTCAGACTTCCAGCCTCCAGAACTGTAGGAAAATAAATTTCGGTTACCTAAGCCACTCAGGCTGGTACTTCATTACGGCAGCCCTAGCAGACAATACACAGTCCCATGGAGCTTACGATTTAGTACAGGAGACCATAATTAGTCAAATGATTATAAACCCACATGTATAAGCATGATAAGTGCTGTGGAGGACAACATACTGTGAGCTATGGCGTCCCAAGCCAGCTCTTAACGATCGCGCCACTCTGCCGGCCCCCCATCAGCGTAATTTTAATACGGTTTTTCCTTTCCACATAGATGGGAATTTCAGGTAGAGAAAAACCTGTGAAAAGGACTGGAAGGAGCATGGCCATTCCCGAAGGCCCATCTGAGGCTAGGATGGGAAGAGCGAGGAAGTGGGGAGGACAGTGGGACAAGGAGATTCAGAAGGGGCAGGCGAGGGCCAAACTGTCGGGTGGCTCCCATGGCCTCTCTGATAACATTCAAGGTCTTCGACACAGCTTCCAAGGCCCTTTGGGATCTGGCTTCAGGCCATTCCATTTGTCATCTCTTCCTGCTGACATCCCATGGAAACCAACCAAGTTGCGTACGTGTCCTTCATGCCTTGTCTTGCAGTCAAGCCTTTGAAAAGGATGTTTCCTGGGTCAGCAGGACCACTCACCCTTGTCTTCCGTCTTTATCAACCTTGAAGACTCAGTTCAGAACTCAGCTCTTCAGGGGAAGACTTCTCTAAGTCCAGCAGGTCAAGTTCATTCTTTGTTTATTCAATAAAAGCTTGTAGAGCTTCTGTTATTCACAGAGACCTGTGCTGTCTCCGGACAANACATGGGCCAGTGAAGCGACGTCCTCCACAACTAGACTGAAGAACAAAAGGACAGCAACTTGTCTGTTCCCCTTCCCTGATTCCCCAACACTGTTCCCTCCCCCAATTCCCCAATAAAATCTTTAAAAAATATATATTTAAAAATAAAATAAAATTAACAAAATATACTTCTCACTGGGACAACAGAGCAAATCTAAGACTGAGACAGAATGCCTCTAGATTCAGTGTCCCCGTCACTAGGTACATACCTAATTGATTTGCGTCCCTTGTGTCATCTCATATTACACTAGCTAGCTTAGGTTATCATGACATGAGGAAACTTTAGGAGGTGATGCTTAGTATACCACTGGCTTTGAAGATAAAGGAAGGGGTCATGAGCCAAGGAATACAAAAGACTCTAGAAGCTAGAAACAGCAGGGAAACAGATTTCCTCCTAGAGTCCCCAGAAGGGATGCAGCCCTAATTTCAGCCCAGTAAGGCCATTTTAGACTTCTGACCTCCAAACTACAAGATAATCAATTTGTGTTGTTTTAAGCCACTAAGTTTGCGGTCATTTGTTACAGCAGCCATAGGACACTGATAGCGTCTGGTTTCCAAACTCAGTCTAGGGTAGTTCTAACCTTTTTTGTAAAGTTCATCCAGCCCATCTTACATGTTGTTTTCTTTCTCTCTTTCAATTTACTCTCTGAGAGTCATCAGGATTCAATCCACATGCTGTCATAATAATAATCACAACACATTTTATGCTAGATACTGTGTCTTACATGAATTATCTATTTTAATCCTGACAATTATGCTCCAGTGTGATCATGATTATCCCACCTCACAGATGGGGAAATTGTGGTATCAAGTCCCAAAGTTGGTAAGTGCTTAGATCCCTGGTCTACCAGACTCCAAGCACTTTTGGTTTCACCGCTAGGCTGCATAACTCTGTGCTGTGTGCCCACCTGCACATGCTACCTTCCTACCTCTCACCTTGGCAGATCGGAATGTACTTCTGTTACGCGGAGACCTGAGTGCTTTTTCACGCTGGTTCACATTTCACAGATGGTGAGATGACAGGGCAGATAACTTCTCAGAACCTCAGTTTGCAGTAGGGATACCATGGAAACAGGTGAGAACTGCATGACTTGTTCTGTTTTGACTCTATTTTAATTTGGATGGATGGATATAAATCAGTGTTTCACATCCAACATCAACCAAAACCCTTTGGGGCAACCACTAGAGATTTAGAGAGGTGAAGGGACTTGCCCAAGGCCACCAGCTTGGGCAGAGGCTGACAAGGGAATTGAAGTCAGGCATTCCTGGCTGCAAAGCTTCCTTGCTTCATGCTTTTTGTATGATGTGCTGTAACTGACACTGGACTTCCCCTTATAACAGTAGCTCTCAAACTGACAGTTGAGGAACCAGCTGCGTCAGAACCACATGGGGAGCTTTGAAGAGGACACACTCCTTTGACCCACCTCTGAGATTTTTGACTCTGTGTGTCTGGATCAGTGCCTGGGAATCTGAAGGGAGTTCTTGTTATTTTTGTTTTTGTTTTAAGCTTCTCAGTTGATTACAAGGACCAGCCAGTTTTGGAAAACACGCAGAGGCAAGAAAACATCGTATATCCTTGCAAAGATGAAATATGCAAGCGTGTTCTCTCTACTTCCATAGCAAATAAAATCATCATGTCTGTTTTTAGAAGATCTGGAAAGAGAGTTCATCCCTGACACAGAGGATATCAATAACTCAGGTGAAGTTGGGGTGGCATCGGACATGGCCACGGTGGACAGATGTTCTGGGTACACTGTCCTTCCCAGGAAGCTCTCTAAAACAAGTGGAAAGTCCACAAAACCTGTTTACATTGTCTTCCCGGAGCCTCTTTTCACCTCCAAGACAAAAGGACGCATTAGAGCGTTTACCCATTGTCATCGTTGTAAAGATTTGATGAGACGTCGCATGTGCAATTAACACCATTTTCGTCTCTTTTTAAATCTCAGACATCATCATCACCACTATTATTATTGTAACACTTCAAGTATTTCAGGATCCTAAACATTGAGCCCCCCCCTCCTCCATAATCTGACATTCAACGCATGACACCAGTCTAGAGAACTCCCCGTCTCATGGCATGTTTCCTATAGTCCCATTCCAGAAAGTCAAACCTGTTGTACTTTAGGATCAGGCATCCCCAAGCCAACAGCACGCAGACCAGCTATTTCTGTAGGCTGTGTGCCAGCCTGCCTCCCAGCACCCTCTCTCAGCTGTCGGAACAACTCTCACTGTCAAAACTTTCTGAGACGAGTCATTAGTTTCAGAGACAGGGGGAAAGGAAGGATGTTTTGCCTGGGGCATCTCTTTGAAAAGGTCTAACTTTCTAAAATGGTAAGTAAGCCAGACTTCTTTACTGGGGGGGGGGGGGGGAGCACGGAGGGCAGAAGGAGAACAGTCAGGCTATCACCTCTGGGAGCCAGCTGGAGTTTGAGACATCATTACTTCCCCAAGTCTTCCTCCCTTCCTCCACTGGGCTCTGTAGTGCAGCCTGGGAATCGAGCTCTGAGAGCAGCCTGCACAGCTCTGATTACACCGGCAAGCACTGCGCTGCGGATTTTTATTACGTGGAAAGACGGAGAAAAGGAAGGGAAAAAAAAAAGGTCAGAACACTGGCAGGAGAAAAACCCTCCTGCCTTTAGATAAAGGCGAAAATTATTTTATAAGCGTCTGAAGCAGCAAAGCTTGTGAAAGGTGAATGTGCCATTCAACACCACTCCTAATCTTCTGTTTGCAGTGCCCACATTTCTGAGTCAGCTCGTGGAGGTGCCAATGTGATCAGGGGAAATAAGATTAGGCCTAACGCGATATGACTGAAAGTCTTAGGTCGGCTGTGACAGCCTGAGTTCAGATTCCCTGCCTCTGCTCTGAGGTCTACATTTTAGGGTCTAGTTACTTCTTACTTAAATCCCGTGAACTCATGCTCCCTGGCATTCGTCTTTTATCCTCCTGTTCTCCTGGAGTAAAATGCTCGGGAGCCCAACAGCTGCACCGTTAGTGGCTTAAGATAAACTACCAGCAGGCAATAATAGTCTCTCGTCTTAAGAAAGGGAAGCTGGAAGAAGGGAAAGAAAAAAGCATCAGTGAAGAGAGGTATCCATCTGCCTTGCTGGAGTTGGAAAAAAGCTTGCAGCAGGGCATCGCTTGTGAATTTGGACCTGGAGGCCGATAATACGCCTCCACTGGCCTCGTTTACGTCCATGTGGGTGCAGCGAGCCCCCACAAGTTGATTGTGCATGGTGACAGTTAAATTGAGTTAATTCTGCATTCCCACTTCTTGCACCCTCGGCAACCATTAATCACCAAGTTCAATTCACCCTGCCCCTATGGTATCTCTCAAATCTGCACTCTTTCCTCCGCCCC
>NW_017731811.1:776459-779995 GCF_001890085.2 Hipposideros armiger | reverse complement strand
ATATAAGAACGTCCTTACTTCTTAACTTGCTATTTGTCCAGAAATGGAAGCCCCAAGGCATGAATGAAGGAGACCTGCCCTGTTCTCTCCTGCTTCCTCCTCTGTCTTTTAGGCACTCCAGAGCTCTCCGTTTCCTATTCTCCATCCCAGCAGGGCAAAGAGATTTCTCTTAGTCAAGCAGACATTTTCTGAGGGCCTTCCCCGTGCCCATGTCAAATATAAAGGAGAGGAAGGTAAGACCATCTCAGACCATCACATCCGAAGACCATCACAAAATCGAATCAAACTGAGAAACACTGTGAACTCTAAAAGCAGAAAATCTTGGAGTAGGGATAAATCAACAAGTACTCGAACAATCCTGGAAGGCTTCCCAGAGGAAGAAAACCTAAGATTGTATAAGAAAGGTAACTAATTAATTAAGCAATCATTTGCTGGGTACCTACTATGTAGCAGGCACTGTTCTAGACTTGAGGGATGTGGTGATGGAAAAAAACCAACAACAAAGAACCTGATCTCATGGAGCTTACATTCTGGTGGAAGAGAAGAGGGAAAAAAACAAAAACATGTACACAATAATGGAATGAGAGCATCACGATAGGAAAATAAAATAGGATGGTATGGAGTAGCAGGTCAGAGTGAGGGGAGTGCCATTATATTGGGAAGGGTCTTTTTCATGAGACCTAATGACCAGAAGGGCCATTCATGTAAAAACCTAAAAAAGAGTATTCCAGAAGAGAGAACAGCATGTTCAAAGGTCCTGAGGCAAGAAGTAACGAGTAGTAACACTGAAAGTACGGCTGAAGTGGGGAAGGAAAGAGGGAGTATGTAAAAGGAAATACAGGAGAGAAGGAGATATTAGGGGACACTTGACTTCTGAGCCCTACAGCAGATAGCTCCCCAATGCCTTTGTGATTTTCACAAAAGGAGCAAATCAGTGAGCTGGCTCAAGAGCACACAGAAGGTGGACGAGGTGGTACCTGCCTTAAATAATCATGATAACCTAGACAGGAAGCCAGCTTTTCACAAACAGGAGGAGACGCAGCAGCAGAAGATAGCATATAATACAACCCATCCATGCATAACATGTTTTTTGAAGACCCCCAAGTGCTTGCCCTTCTATTAACTCATTTAAACCTAACAACCACCCCAGGAGGTGGATAAGTGACTATTTCACCATTTCGCAGTTAGAGGAAAAGAGGAGATGAGCTGGCAGGTCCAGAGTCAGGTGTCAGAATCAAGACTTGCACCTGGATTGCTTCACTGCCCCACACTAAGCTCCGAGGGAGCAAGACGGCACAGCGGTTTAGTAGAAGAAGCCATCAACGTGAGCCAGAGCAGATGGAAGGTGGCTTTTAAACTGAGATTCAGCTAGACATGTATTGAGCGCCTACTGTTTGCCAGGCACCTCCCTGTGGGCTTTTTATGTCTGGGTCAACGAATTTAATTTTCCCAACAGTGCCTCATGCCAGAATGATTCCCCCATCTTCGAGAAAACACCCTCACCGAGCACAAGAGAGGCAGAGTCTAGACTTCAGCCTTAAAAAGAGTATCCTTCCCACTGCCTCTCACTGCTTTTATGAGGCTAAAAAGATGGGCTTCCTCTCTGAACACCCAGACGGCTTCCCTGGGCTGATACATGTAGGGTCAAGACACCATCACTTCCTTTCAGGCTCTAGAAAAGGAGATGCAGTGAGTGGTGCCTAATCATGGTGTCCCGCGGCCCCTGGAAGGCAGCAGGGGCGGCTCAGCGGCGGCCCCTTCCTCCTCCCTGTTTGTTCCCTCTGCCCTCTGCCGGAGAGAGGACACGGTGACCTCGCCTCGACAAGTTGCAGCCAGAAGCATCTAACCACGAGACAATTCAGACTCGTCAAAGGTAAAGACAAAAGGCAGGCTGCAACCGAAACCTCCGTCTGTCTGCCGGTTTGCTATAAAGCAAAACAGCTGCCGAGGGATGACAGGGCTTATTGAAATAAATTCCAACATTTACAATCAATTACACGGCCCTGTCCAAAAAGCACGGCTTGATTTAAGAACAAGTTCTACAGTAGCTGAAGAGGCAGGTTTTCATCTCCCTTTCGTGCCTTCCGACCAGAACTTTCTCACGGCTTTCCCCGCTACCTTGGTAAAAACAAACATGATCCTTTAGGAGGGGGATGATTTCTTTTCCCTCTTCATTCTTCTTTTTTCAATGTTTTCCCCAAATCCAGCAGATCAGGTAGCTGCTGTTTGCCCTTCAGGAAAGCGGCTGAGGGGTTGAATTTGCTCCAAAGGCCTTTCTGACAAAAGGCCTTTAAAGCCCTTTGGTTTTTCTCTGCCTGGAGGCTTAGCAGGCGGAGTAGGGACACACCTGACAGTGAGAAGCAGCCCCTGGCCTGCCTCTTGCCCTCCACTGACGACCTGAAGGCTCACTTGGTTTATTATTTCTTTTATTATTTCGTCATGAGAAAAACACTTAACCCAAGATCCACCTTCTTACCACACTTTCAAGTGAACAATTTGACTGGAGGTGAAATGCTTACAGCAGACTTCTAGACTATATTCATTTCACTTAACTGACAGTCTATGCCCATTGATTAGAAATTTCCCATTTTCTCCTCCCCCAGACCCAGGCCACCGCCCTTCCACACTTTTGAGCCTATGGATTTGACTATTTTATTTTATTTTTTAAGATTTTATTGGGGAGTTGGGGGGAGGAGAACAGTGCTGGGGAATTGGGGGAAGGGGAANCCCCCACCTGAGTGTCTCCCCACTTCTTATCCTCAGGATATTCTGCACCTACATCAATAATTACACTGGCGCATTGTGTGGACTTCGTTATACGTTGGTCTCCCCCATGGGTCTGTCATCTTTGTTTTGCCAGCTCCTTTAAGAGTTCCTGATAATTAGTAGGCATCCAATAAATGTGTGATAAATTGATGAGTAAAGGTACTTTGAGAACCATCCTTGGAATGGAAAGCACTATTATCCCTCCTTCTTTCAAACAGGGGTCAGCAAACTTTTTTTTTTAAAGGGTCATACAGTAAACAATTTAAGCTCATAGACCAAGAGGCAAAATAAAGGCTGTTAAATATAACCATTTAAAAATGCAAAAACCATTCTTCGCCCATAGGCCATACTTTCTCAAGCCCTCTTTAGAGTCCTACAGCCAGTAGGCAATCAGTCAATTCATTACCATTTATAGATGATATGATACCAGAGAGGTTAAGTGACCCAGACAAAGTTGCACAGCATGTTAGCATCTTCAGTTTCCCTACAGCCTAATAATCCTATTTATTCCTGTGAGCCAGACTACCTGGTTTTAATCACCAGATTTACTGCTCTTCAGATGTGTATGACTGTGCAAATTAACTTCTCTGTGCATTAATTCGTCCATTGGTAAAACTGGAATGATGATAACTGTATCGGTTTTCTAGGGCTGCCATAACACATGATCATAAACTAAGTGGCTTAAAACCACAGAAAGTTATTGTCTCACAGTTCTGGAAGCCAGAAGTCTGAAATCAAGGTGTCAGCAGGGCCCTGTTCCCTCTGAAAGG
>NW_017731811.1:773903-774720 GCF_001890085.2 Hipposideros armiger | reverse complement strand
CTGCCGGCCAGCCCCGCTGCAGCCTACGCCGTTGCTGGCAACTCACGGCAGCCCAGCTCCAGGTCGAGCTGTTGTTCACCATCTTAGCTGTAGAAGGCGCAGCGTCACTGGCCCTCATATGTGGGATCCGAACCGGGGCCCTGCTGCTCAGAGCAGGTGTCCCAAGCCAACTCAACCAACGCACCACTCGGCCAGCCCTGAATTTGACTATTTTAGATTCTTCATATAAATGGAATCGTGCAGTGTTTGCCCTTCTGTGACGGGCTTATGTCACTTGATGTAACGTCCTCAAAGTTCACCCATGTTGTCACAAACTGCAAAATGTCCTCCCTTTTCAAGGCATAGTAATATTCCATTACATGTACACACCACATTTTCCTTATCCATTCATCCATCATGGACATTGAGGTTGTTTTCAGACACACACATCTCAGCATCATCTCTGTCCTGCTCCGGGGGGCCGGGGTGAGGGGGGGTCACTGTCCCTGGGATGAGCCCAAGGCCTTCCTAGCTATGATTCTTTCAGAATCCTATAAGCATAAACTCTACAGAGAAAGAAAAAAAAAAACGTAAAGGAGAAACCTTAATTTTTTTTCCTGAAGGAAATCAAAAGCAATGGGACAGGATATGGGATGACTACAACGATCATAACAATGAACATTACACTGAGTGCTTATTAAGCTCCAGGCACTACAATATGGAAATTACATGGATGACCTATTTTATCCTCCCCAAAATGTTGGGTTTAAGACCCTACATGATCTGACCTGTGCCGCCCTCCCCCACCTCACCTCCGTGACTCTTTACCCAAAGCCAC
>NW_017731811.1:769208-771613 GCF_001890085.2 Hipposideros armiger | reverse complement strand
ACACATAGCAGAAACAGGAACCCAGACCAACCTGCTTCCATTCTGCAGCCCCAGTCATATGGCCTTTCTCTCTGTGCCTTAAGCATATCACCGTTATCCCTACCACAGGGCCTTTGCACATCCTGTCTCCACCACCTTGAACTGTCCTTCTCACCTCCCCATCCCTTTTACCGAACTTAAGCTTTTTCAGTTCTGGCACCACACCCTCAAGTATCTGAGTCCCCAGCCGAGTCCAATCCCCTATTACACATCATCAAAGCCACAGGCCCTTTACGATAGCACTCCTCACGGTTATATCTGTATAATCATCTGATGAATGTGTCTCTCCACCAGGGTGGAGATCCTGCTAGTTCTCAGCATAGTGCCTGGCCCATAAAATACACTTAATAAATATGTATGGAATGAACAAACAGATGAATAAACAGAGGAATGAAGGAAGGGAGGAAGGGAGGAAGGGAGGAAGAGAGGAAGAGAGGAAGAAAGGAAGGAAGGAAGAAAGAAAGGGAGGGAGGTAAGAAGGGAGGGTTACAATACTTCTGCATGTGATTAGGAGAAGGAAATCAGACATTGGGACCCTGGAACCACCATCAAGGTCTCCCCTCTTTGCCAGTGCTCAGCGTATGTGCTGGGGTACACGCGGCTGTTTCCGGGAACACTGACGGTCCGGTTCGTGCTGGGCCACGCCAGGGGCAGGAAGGAAATGTGTGTGACAGCTTCCTCCTCTGGGAAAAGCGGGTTGGTGGGGTGGAGGGCAAGGGGAGAGGGGAGTCACAAGCAATCTCTTCTTTAATTAGAGCTCTGTCGGCTTCAGTTAGCCTGGGTGTTTGTTCCCTTGTGTGTGTCAGGGAATTTGGAACTGACCCCAAGCTTGTGAAATAATTAGTGCAATAGTGCCGATCTAGCCATTTCTGAAAAGAGTAATTTACTCCCAGCGTAGCCTCCCGGCACAGCCACTCATTAATCAAACCAGACCTCGTACATCAAAGCAGGTCCCCCTTTCCACGGTGGCATCCATCATCCAGCCGTTACAAGCCGCAGAAGCCTGAACCAATATACCGCCTTTGTTGGGCTGAGCCCACCTCCCGTTGTCACCGGCTGCCCCGGATAGGGGAGCGCAGCCGCCAGCCCTGGGGTGGGAGCGCAGGACCTCCGCCTGTCTGGGTTTAGGAAAACCGCACCTGTTTGGGATGTAGCCCAAACATGGTTTTCAGCCTGTATCAGCTCTTCAGCGAGAGGTCCTGCTTGATCACCAGAAACAAAGAACCCACCTGGCTTTACTGATCACTCCTTACCATGTTCTCTTCTTCTGTGTCTACTCGAAATTATCTTGTCCATGTGTTTATTTAATCTTCATTTCCTGTCTCTGCCCCTAGAGGGTACAAACTTCAAGAGAAAGAGAACTTCCTCATCTTCACCATTTTAGCCCCTGAGTCTAGCCCAGTGCCTGGCATGAAGATGTTCAACAAATAGTTTCTGACTAGATGAACGAGCGTCTTCACAGACTTCTCAGCACTCTTAGCACCTTTTCACCCCAAGAGCCCCCCTAGAACTCTGCTGGTCCTTGTAGTGGGTTTATTTCTTTACACTTCTGTTTCTCTACTGAATTGGTAGTTACTTGTATTAATTACCTGTTGCTGTGGAACAAGTTATGTCTAAACAGAGAGGTTTTAAGCCATCAACATTTATTATCTGAAAGTTTTTGTGGGTCAGGAACCTGGGTGTGACTTCTCTGGCTGCTCTGTTTCATGAGCTCTCATATGGCTGCAAAGCGTCGGCCAGAGCTGGGGTCTCATCTGATGGCTCGACTGGGGAAGGGTCTGCTTCCAAACTCACTCAGTGGCTGCTGTCAGCATTCAGAGAGCTACTGGGTGCAGGGCCTCAGTTCCTTGCCACACAGTCCACTCCAACTGGCATCATGCTTCACTAAATCATGCAAATCGAGAGGGCAGGAAAAGGGCCTTCTAGCAAAACAGAAGTTAGAACCTCTCGTAACTTAATCATGGAAGCGACAGCCCCTTAACATTGCCACATTTTGTTGGTTAAAAGCAAGTGAGTCCAGGGGCCGGCTGAGTGGCTCAGTTGGTTAAGAACACTAGCTCTGAGCAACAGGGTTGCCGGTTTGATTCCCACATGGGCCAGTGAGCTGCGCCCCAGCTGAGCTGTTACTGAGCTGCCAACAGGTGACAGGATGGCTCAGCTGGTGAGAACACGTACTCCTAATAATAAGGTTGCTGGTTCGACTCCCACATTAGATGGTTGGTGTAGCCCACCTGTAGCTAAGATTGAACATGGCACCTTGAGCCAAGCTGTCGCGAGCTGCCAATGGGCAGCCGGATGGCAACTGGACTTGCAGCTGAGCTAGCTGCGCCCTCCACAACTAAGACTGAAGGACAACAACTTGGCTG
>NW_017731811.1:750930-768708 GCF_001890085.2 Hipposideros armiger | reverse complement strand
TGCCAAAATGTTAGAACTGTCCTTTGCACTGGTGGGGTTCCCTGTGCCCGGATGGGTAACCTCACCATTAACTTTATTCAATTTCTCCACTTTTGAGCATATTCTCTCCCCAATTGGGATTTCAAACACATTCAGGGCTGTCTATTTTTATTGTTGAACCAGGAAAAATAAAATGGGAACTTCGTAAATTATATAGATTCACTTTCACAGTGAAATAATTCTATTTCGTTTCTGAATGGATAGATTTTTTTCCCCCTGCTTGTTGCATTCTAGCTTCTCCCAAGAATCAATTTAGCTTTGTCCTCCTGTGTCCTCTCCTTCAGTTTTCACTGTCCTTTCATATACCTGGGTGTCTGATGACCATAATAGTGACTTATTTCTTCCTCTTATCTACCTGCAGTCGAGCACAGAAGTTGGCACAATGCAATGAGACAAGTTGGAACCTGCCTGGTTTGGGTCATGTTCTGACTTCACCCTGTGAGCTTTTAACTCCATTTTCCATAACCAAGTTAGAACTAAAGTTTACAATTTTATTTTGTTCAAAAACATAGCAGGTGCCTACCATAGCAATGTTGTTGTTGTTGTTTTTTTCTTTTTCAATTGAATGAGGAGGTTATAGTACCTACCTCAAAGGGAAAGGGAAAGAAATACAAAAATTATTAATCACCTATTGTGCCTGGTATGATGTATTGACACACTTCCTCTCATTTAATCCTCACGGAGTCCCAGCAATGTAAGTATTGAAATGCCCTACTTGACAGATAAGTTCAGAGTTCAGAAGTTCAGATTAAACAGCCTGCCCAAGGACACTCAGCTGGTAAGGACAGACCAAGAGCTTGTTTTCAGACTCCAAGGCCCAGGTCATTATATTAGCAACATTTTGTATTTTAATGGTGAGAGAAATGATTCCATTTTAGAAAAGAAAACCCTATTCTGGGACTGAGATGGCATGTTCAATATCAAGTTCACTTTAGATGTGTTGAAACCAGGATTCCTCACCCTTGGCACTTTTGATATTTGGGGCTGGATAATTCTCTGTGGTGGGGGGCTGTCCTGTGCACTGTAGGACGTTTTGCAGTATCCCTGGCCTCCGCCCTCTAGATGCCGGTAACACAACCACCCCCAGTTGTAACAACCAAATATGTCTCCAGGCTTTGCCACATGTCCCCTGGGGTAAGGAAGGGGGAGGTGGGGTTCTCCAGCTGAGAACCCCTGGTTTAAGAAGAAGGAAAATGCTTTCTGTAAAACGGAAGAAACATTTTAAACATGCCAGAACATTCATATAGTGTTGCGTTCATTGTTCTATAAAGTACTAAGCTGAAGCTCTCAGCTATGCTTAATAATTGGCCTAGTTTTAGTTAATTTATGGAGGAGCACTCTAATTTGAATGAAAATTAGCTGGTGTTCATGATTTCTAATTACCCAAAACGGAAAGGAATTCAGGATGACTCAGACATTGAAGTCAGATTTGAATCTTAACCCAGCTACTCCGGTGGCTGTGTGACCGTGGCTAAATCACATCAACTCTCTGAGCTGCCCCTCCTCAACTAAAATGGAAATAATTGTGCCTGTCCTAATTCGCGGTGTCATGCAAATTCAACAAGATCGTGTGGGGAAAGTGTTTCACTCAGTGAGTTCTCAATAAATGAATTATCTTGCACTGCATCTCTTCCCCTCTCCACTCCCTCCTTGGACTGTGCAACAGATTCTTGACTGCCACTTGGTAGCAGCATACTTCTACTCAATGAACAGTTTACCCTGTTTACCCTGGGTAAACCGTTCATAACTTAACTGCTGACAGCCACAGCATGGCATCCTGGTAACGCTCAGTAGGTGCTTCAGCCAATGTGCTGACCAATTTGCGGAATGTTGCAGGCTTGTCTATCAGCCTGTACATCATTTGTTCACATTGTATAGGCACTTTCTATACACGCGTTCCTTTAATCATCGCAGTAACCCAGTGAGAAAGTTATGATTGCTGTTCCCATTTTACAAATTAGGAAACCAGGGCTTAGAGAGGTTGAATAACTTACTCAAGATCCTAACGCTAGCAAAGATGGAGACTGGCACACATAACGCACTCAAAAATACTAGTGCAGCAGGACAGAGAATTGTGCCAGGAGTTGCAACTCCAGAGCCCAAGTTCATGACCATTTTGCTATACTGTTCCCTGCTTCGTGAGACAACCCCCAAGGGAGATGTTCTATTGTCACATTTCGAGTGCCTGGGTGTTATTCTTATTAAAGCAGTTATTTCTTTACGGCCACAGAAGTCTTCCCCTGCGGTGTGCCTCACGCCCGGCCTTTACCAGTGTTGAGCATCAACGGTCACCTCGTCACTGACAAATCCTTCATGGTTAACCAGCACGTACTGCTAACAGTCCAGGTGTTGCCTGAGTTTTGCTGTCTCTCCTCGCTTTCCACCTCCTTGATTGCACAGTCTAATTGTCTGTTTCCCAAAACAAGCTCACCTTCCTCAAAAGCACTATCAGAGACATTATCAATCAAGAGGACAAACAACAGATTTTGAAAAAATGGCAGAAAACACTTCCAGGATTCAAGGTGGGGCATACGATCAAAAGCTGCATCACTCCCGGACAAAGGGGGAAACACACCTGTGCGGTTGCTCCATTCCCTCTCCTTTGAGTTCCTCTCTATTTTTAAGCCGGCCAACTAACATCTGCATATTACCAGGTAAATAAAACTTTGATGGAAGCAGAGCTACCCAATTAAGGGCTCCAGGTGAAAAGAAGGTGATAAAACGCTTCATTTCAGCAGGAGTGTCTTTATGGAAACGCCAGAATTTGTTCACGAGTTGCATGCAAATGAGGTATGCAGGCACCATAATTACATCACCTGGCTGTTTTGCTCCAGTGCGGAAAGCTGATGGGTCTTTGGTCTGTGGACATGTTGAGAAAGGGGCCCCCTTTCGTCCCCAAAACCAAGAGGGTGTGATCCCAGCAGGATAAGCTGAGCTCGGCCTCAGAGCCTGCAAACCCCTTCGTGATAAACCCCAAACTGTCACATCGCTCCCCTAATGAGGGTGTACATCTTTTGCAGCCTCGGGACAGGAGTAACTTATTTCATGACACATTCTGGGAGTTTTATGTGCCTGCTCCATAAAACAAGAAATGCGCCGTTTCCATAGCAATGCGGGGTCTTTCGGGCAGCCCCATCGTGACAGTGAGAACCCCCCCCCCCGCATTCTTCTGGGAACTGTTCTTTTTGTTTTTCTGGAAGCTCTTAGATTGTCCCCCACGCTCTCTCCATGGCCTCCATTTCGGAGAGGACCAAATGGCATGTTCCCAGGTTTACCAGCCCAGTGGCTCGGCTTAGTAATTCTCAAAAGTGCTCAGAGCATCCATTCTAGACCTAAGTATCAAGAGGCTCATCTTTCCTGCTGGATTAGACGAGAGAAAGCCTTACAAGGAATAACATAGCTGGTAATACCTGAGAGCTATGGCGGAAACGGGCTGAGGCCGGAGGAGCCCACCCAGCTGTATCTAGCGCCAGGTCTGCCACCAACTCTGAGCAAACAGTAAATGCTTCCGAGGCTTTTTTGGTCATCACACTGACATTGGGTTTGACAGGACCTACAGCTAACCTCGCTGGGTTGCTGAAATGATTAGAAGGGATAATGTATGTAAAGAACAGTACCAGGCGCTTGATAAGCAACCCATAAACGTTAGCTAGTATCATCCCATCACCTTAACAGGTCCGACGAGGCCACCCTCCCTCCAGCCGTCACTCAGCGCCATTAACTTCCCAACCTTTATCGATGGGTTGCATGTCGATACAGACAATGCCGACTCAGGCATGAGCAGGTGCAGGGTGGACCCAGAAGCTGTCTGTGACCAGAGAGGCACGTTGCTTTATTCACATCACTCCACGGATCTGCAGGCTACAGCAGCCCCAGCCCAATCCTGGGCTACTCAGAATGTGTCGAGAACCTTGTTCTGTCCTATACGGCGGCCCAAGCAGTTTACAGTGCAGTCATTTCCTAGATGTGCACAGGGCATCTAGATATAAACTGTCCACCGAGCCATCACTTAGACTGGAACTAGTGCTCCAAACCCAAGGGCAGGAGGCCTTTATTAAAAGTCCACTTTAGACTATGGGGTGAGAGCTAGTTAATTCTCCTCTTTCCTGTTTGCCCAAGTATCAAAGGGGGACAACTGTTCCCTGCCTCAACCTTCTATTTACTGCCTACTCTTGCTCCCCAGACTCTTACCACCTTCCCTGGAGTATTTGGACTGTTTCCTCAATGGGATCCCTTACGCCTCTCCTATCCACATCCCATCCTTCTGAGACAATGTACCAGAATGTTCTAACAGGCGAAGGATCGTGTCGCCCCCTGGCTAAAACTCTCCCAATATTTGCCTACCAACTTCTGGAAAAGAGCTCAGAGGCCCCTACTCACCTCTGAGCCTCACCGCCCCCTCTGGCTTCTCCGCTCCCACGGCTTGTCTTGTTGCTGCCATCTTGGCTGCAATCTTGCAGCTCCCTGCACTTACCTGGACCCAGGAAACACAACCGAGGGCTCCTCAAGCTTCTAAAGACGGCCGTGTCCGACCCGGCCTCCTGGAGAGTCACATGTCATTGGTCTGGCAAGCCCAGGGGAAGACCATTAGCACACAGGGTTGACAGTGGAACCCATCACCACGTTGTAACCGCCCTTCCATATACTGGTTACCCAGAATAGGAAATGTGGTTTTGTTTTACGTTTTCTGTGTTGTTGGACTTTGGGCACAAAAGTGTGAGTTGTTCAGATGCCTCAATTCATGACACAGTGCATTAGTGCGCTCGGCCAAGTCCCTTTTTGACTTTCTTTATTCCTTTTTATTACCAATTTCAAGAATATCCCCCTCCTCTCTCCCTAGGCAAGTCTTCTACTGCATTTGTTTGGGGCCCTGTAAATTGCATATATTGGTTTTGTGTACACCATTTTTAACTGCATATATGGCACAGGGCTAAGGATTCCCCTCTGTGCCTTTTCTTTTAGCACCCAGCACTGTTTTTAAGAGCACTCTGTGTTGCTACGGAAATAACTGATCGTTTATACAATGGAATATTACTCAGCAAGAAAAAGGAACGAATTCTTGCCATGTGCAAGAACATGGATGAATCTAGAGGGTAGTAGGCTACGTGAAATAAGTCAGACATAGAAAGCCAAATACCATATGATCTCGGTTATACATGGCATCTAAAAGAACAAAACAAATGAACAAACAAAACAAAATAAAAACAGACTCATTGTCACAGAGAACAAACTAATGGTTGCCAGAGTAAGGGTGGGGGAATGGGTGAAAAGGTGAAGGGAAGTGAGAAATACAAACCGCCAGTTATAAGATAAATAAGCCACAGAGAGGTGGTGTGCGGCACACGCAATGCAGTCAATAATATGGTAATAACTTTGCATGGTGACAGATGGTTACTAGACTTCGCGTGGTGATCACATCATAAGGTATATAAATGTTGAATCACTATGTTATACACCTAACACTAATACCATATTGTATGCCAACCACACTTCAATAAAAAGTTTTAAAATTAAAATTAAAAACCACAGCTGACTCCGCAATGTGCATCCCTCACCTTTGCCTGTCTTCAGGGACGACGCCCTCACTGCCTCCAACCCCCACCCCACCATGTCAGAGAAAACATTGCTGTGCATGGCCTTTTAGGGGCCCGGCTGCGAGTCTCTTCAAGATACACGCACGTACCCAGCAATGCAATTGTTAGAAAATGGGCATATGGGTTTCCATTTTGACCGACCAAGCGTGATCAAACTGTTCTCCAGAAAGGCTGCAGCAATCTAGGCTCCCAAGGCCAGTGTTTCATTTGTTTATCCCAGTGCTCCGGGGCTCAGGGATTTCTTTGAGAACCTGATGAGGCATTTGGAGGCTTTTCTCCAGAAAAAGGAAATATTATCATAATAATCATACAAAATAATATTTACTGAGAAAAATAGTATTCATGTTTGTTTATCCAGATGCACGTATTAGTTGATTCGGCCTCTGTAACAACCGTTAGAGGTAAGTATTGCTTTTTTTTTTTTTTTTAAAGATTTTCATTGGGGAATTGGGGGAGGGGAACGGTGTTGGGGAATCGGGGGAAGGGGAACAGTGTGTTTTTCCAGGACCCATCGGCTCCAAGTCAAGTTGTTGTCCTTCAATCTTAGTTGTGGCGCAAGCTCAGCTCTAAGTCCTTCAATCTAGTTGCAGTGGCGGGGGCGGGGAGGGGGTGATGGGACGTGTAGTCTACCATCCCATGCGGGAGTCGAACCAGCAACCTTGTTGCACACTGAGCCACTCGGCCGCCCTCGGCAACTCGCAGCTGCTCAGCTCAAGGTGCCGTGTTTGATCTTAGTTGCAGGGGATGGGGGGGCACAACCCACCACCCCGCCCCCCCCCATCCCATACAGGTATCGAACTGGCAATTTGCTCCTAAGAGCACGCACTCTCACCAGCTCAGCAGCAGCTCAGCTTGGGCGCAGCTCACTGGCCCATGTGGGAATCGAACCGGCGACCCTGTTGCTCAGAGCTCGCACTCTTAACCAGCTGAGCCACTTGGCCGGCCCCAGTATTGCTATTATTTAAGTGACAAAACACATAACACGCAATTGACCATTTTAAAGAGTACAATTCGGTGGCATTGATGCATTCACATTATTGTGCAACCACCACCTCTCTCCAGTTTTAAAACTTTTTCACCACTCCAGATGAACACTGTACTCTTTAAGCATTCAGTCCCATTTCCCCAGCCCCTGGCAGCCAGTAATCTGCTTTCTGTCCCTACGGATTTGACTATTCTGGACATTTCATACAAAAGGAATCATACAATATGTGACCTTCCATGTCTGGCTTCTTTTACTTAGCATAATGTTTTCAACGTTCACCCTAGTTGTGGCATATAACAGTGTTTCATTACTTTTTATATCTGAACAATATCCCACTTTATGTATATCCCATAGTTTATGTAGCCATTCATCTGTTGATGGACATTTGGGTTGTTTCTACCTTTGGGCTGTTGTGCATAACGCTTCTATAAACATTCGTGTACAGATTTCTGTGTGGACATGTGTTTTCATTTCTCTAGGAGTGGAATTCTTGGGTCATGTGGCAATTCTATGTTTAACTTTTTGAGGAACCACCAAACTGCTTCCCCACGGTGGCCATACCGTTTTACAATCCCTCCAGCAATGTACAAGCACTCTTATTTCTCTACATTCTTACCAACACTTGTTATTTTCTGGGGTTTTTGTTTTGTTTAGTTACAGCCATCTCGTTGTGATTTTGATTTGCATTTTCTTAATAACCAATGACAGTGAACACCTTGTCATGTGCTTTTTGGTCATTTGTATATCTTCTTTGGAAAAAAATATCTGTTTAGGTCCTGAGGTAGATATTACCATTAACTTCATTTTATAAATTAAGGAATTGAGGCCAAACTGGAATCAGAACCAAGGTAACAGGATGGCAGGGCCAGTGAAAGGCATGCCCCGTTTTGCATTTGTTTTGGGGGGAGGGAGTTACTGACCACTCCACTCAGGTTTCCATAGACTTCAAGTTCAGAATTCTACACTGGATGGTGAGTCTAGTACCAGACGGGGCATTTGATTCTCAGTATATGCTTAAATAAATGAATAAAAATACTACACTTCTTTAAAAATACTAATAAATACTAATAAAAATACTAACTAGTCCCTTCAGAACTTCCTTTACCTCAAAACATACCGCTTCATCACACAGTGAGCCCGGGATGCATAATTCAGCCCCAGATGCTGTGTGTACCCCAGAACAGCTCCAGAGTGTCCCCCTCCACCCCTGGCAAACAGAGGCTGCCCACACAGTGTCTCCCAGGCACCGAGTGCAAGCCTGTACTGGAAGCCTGGATGTCTGGTCTGAGGTGTTATTATATCTGGATCAATTCTTAATCTTTCAGTTTAGCTTTGAGCTGCTTGGTGACCTCTGAGAGATGAGATATAAATCACTGCACCTTGCCCAGGTAAGAGGTGTCTCACCAGCTGTGGCCCTATGGTATTTGAAACTTTCTTGGAGGCCAGCCCTCGTCTAAAGGCAGTGTGCATTGTTCTCAGCCATGACCGGTGCAGCAGCAGGCAGAGTCAGGGGCTTTAGTGAAAGGCAACATAAACAATGGTGCATCAACTCTGTCTTCGCTCTACACATCATCTACCAACAAAATAAAATACCTAAGGGCTGGGAGCAGCTTTCTGGGATGGCGTGAGGCCGATCTTTATTACTGAACTAGTTCAACATTTGCTCTTTTAGAATTCAGAGATATGAGCAGTAAAAAAAAAAAAAGTGAAAAGGAGAGAAACGAGTATTGACCAATCGCCTCCTATGAGCTAAGCCTTAGAATCAACACAATCACATACTATGACAATTAAGTTCGCGAACTTGTTGCAATGATGTTGCTAACCTTTTTTGATATGAGAGGGATTATGCATTATGAATTTGTACCAACTCGACAAACAGTTAACCAAGTTGACTATTTGGAAGTGCTGAAAAGGCTGCGTGAAAAAGTTAGATGACCTGAACTTTTTGCCATCAATTCATCACGACAATGCGCCAGCTCACACGACACCGTCTGGGAGGGAGTTTTTAGCCAGTAAACAAATAACTGTATTGGGACACCCTCCCTACTCACTTGATCTGGCCCCCAATGACTTCTTTCTTTACCCAAAGATAGAGAAAATACTGAAAAGAAGACATTTTGATGACATTCAGGACATCAAGGGTAATACGATGACAGCTCTGATGGCCATTCCAGAAAAAGAGTTCCAAAATTTCTTTAAAGGGTGGACTAGGCGCTGTCATTGGTGCATAGCTTCCCAAGGGGAGTACTTCGAAGGTGACCGTAGTCATATTCAGCAATGAGGTATGTAGCACTTTTTCTAGGATGAGTTCACAAAATTGTCAGCCCTCGTAAACCACTGAATGTCTCTAGCAATCCCATGACGCGATTATCATTCTTGCCATTTTACAAGGAAGGAATTATAGTTCCAAGAGCTAAGTTTCCTTACCGAGGTCACAGGGCTATTACTAGCTGCATCTGAAATCTACAACTGTGTGGCCTTCATTCCTGTGCCTTTTATCACCTCAAAATCTCAACGCAGAAATTTCTCCCTCCAAATCCATGTGGAAGAATGACAAGCGCTTTATTTTATTTATTTATTTATTTATTTATTNTTTTTCAAGAAGAGAAGTGTCTCACTTTATTTTTACAGCATGCCCCTTTTTATACTGGGCAGTTTAACCATTGTTTCATTAGTATCAGGGTTTTACTTCCTCATAATTCTTATGCTCCAGGGTATAGCTATACCTTTTCTATGCTAAAGACTAACTTATCCCAACTACGCCCAAATCCCTCCACCTACAATGACAGCGACCAAGGCCTGAGCCTTTACATAATTGCCTGAAGGAAGGTTACCATGACCACCCAACAAGTATTCTAAAAACTATTGTCTAAACAGGATCTTAAGATTTACAGGGTGTGTACTTTGACCTTTACTAAGAGACTAGTAGTGTGACTAAAATTGCCTTTAGTGTATAAAATAGAATTATTGTGATATATCTATTAGAAGCAGAATTTAAATTTTCTAAGATATAAAGCAGTATCTGTTTCTCAGTCAGAGTTTCAGAATTTGTCACAATTGCAGTGCGGTTGGCCATGTCAGATACTGAGGTGCAGCCGGCTCGCGGCATCATACAAACGGAGAGAAAGAGACAGGGTCAGATCTTTTCAGAGCAAGAAGACAGACAAAGCTGACAGAGACCAGGGTGCCTTTGCAAACGTTGGTCCAAAGGACCAGGATTCTGCTGGGTCCCCTCAAACACATCCCTCACCCAGCCCCCTATCCTCTTCACCCCCAAAAAGGAGCCAGTGGTGCCACCAGCTCTTCAGAGAATTTTCATGGAGGTGTTTGTTCTCTGTCCTCAGGGAATTCCAAGTTTAAGATAGTTTCATTAAAGAAGAGAATAATGACACATTTAGTCATTCATTCATCCTATTAAGTGGCACTCCCCAGTTCTGTGGATGACATGGTAGGGAGGCTAAGGGAACAGTGACAGTTCTTCAGTCACCTCATTAAGGAAGTGTGTGGTGAACTACCTCCAGCCACATCCCAAAGACAACTTCTCACACAAGTTCAGGCAGCTCTTCCCCCAGTTGCTAACACCACGCCATCTCTCACAAACCCCTCTCCACGTGGCTTCCTCTTCAATGCCGGAATAGGCCACACGCAAGAATGTTACCAAGAAAAAGCCTGAAAATATTCCAGAATGTTTCGGGAGCCTCGTATGAGGACGCTTGTGACAGTAAGCAACGCACTTGGCCTCTTTAAATGTCACCTTCCTCCTCTGTACAGTGATGTCACTGTGACCCACTTCAGAGACTTGCTGTGAGTATTCATGAGATAGACACAAACGGTTTCTCGTGTTGCTTGGGACATGGACCCAATGCAGGTTTTTTGCCATTTCTGGATCTTCATGGTCATCACTGTCCTCATCATCATAATTTCTATTTTTGCGGCTTCTTCAAAATGTATAACATACAGAGCCAACCCATTAATATGAAAAAAACAAAAACAAAAGCCACCAATGCCCTAGACCAGGGGTCAGCAAACTTTTGAGACGGAAGAGCCGCCAGGGGTCAGGAAACTGCGGCTCGCGAGCCGCAGGCTCTGAAGTAAAACTGAAAATGAAAATAAAACTATCGCAGTTTCACTTATAAAAATTTTAAAGGATATTATTCACATAATAGGGATTATGTAAAAATATATTTATGGCTCTCGAATAATTTTTAAATTGTTGTGAGGGACAGGACTGGCTCTTCTAGGGGTCGGCAAACTGTTGAGACAGAACGTACCCAAAGAGCCGCCTGTGGCTCGCGAGCCGCAGTTTGCCAGCCCCTACTCTAGACACTTGACCAATGTGCAAGAGAGACCAAATGCCTGAATCCTAAGACAGCTATTTGACTCCTTCTTAATCACCACCCCCGTGACAATGCCAGGGAATGCTATTAGAGAACTCGGCATCTTGCTGGGCAGCAGCCAATCAATGGCCATTGTGACACTGAAGAAGAACAAAGCAAGAAGACAAACCAAGGCAGGCCTGAGCACCCACCTGAGGGGATGGGAGCCTTCATCTTTCTCCCCACATCTCAGACCCTCTGCTCACACCCATCGAGGGCTTCCCTAACAGAGGAGGAGATGCTAATCTGATTGTTCTGAGTCCTGTACCTTGACTGGGCCACATTCACTGCCGGATGTGGTTGCTGTGCCTTAAAGGTCTGCATCCTTGAGTGTCTCTCCCTCTGGTTTTCCCACCCCCCCTGTTGTCAGCACATCTAGATAGGATACAGCAAGCAGAGGACCTCAAAGAACCCTCCTCCAGGCTTAATCCACTTAATCCACATTCCCCATCTAGCGTTTTATCCACGCGCCGGGGAGTATTGGGTGCTTACCCAGCTATTCAAAAACCAATAGTTTCTTTCCCGTTTAGCTGTTGCTTTTTGCACATACTGTACTTTCCTTACTCCGAAATCCCTGGGAGGGAGACACTGTCGGGGCAGAATTGGAGCATGTCTTTGTTTGGGTTCTCCCCAGAAGCAGGCCCCTGAGACAATAATCTGAGTGCAAGTTGTTTTTCTGAAAGTTCATGGAACACTGGAAGGAAAGGCAGCCAATAAAAGGTACATTAACAAGCCTGTTTTCACTGGAGTTAAATCCCACAGGAAAACTTTGGGGAAAGGTGTAAAACACATGCCTCACTCGGTACTGGGGATCTGGGTTATATATACACCCACTCCCATCAGGCACTGGGTGAGGGCTGCCCCTTGGGGTCGGTGGGGGGGGTGTTCAGTCCATGGCACATGCAGCCTGCCTCACACATGAGCAGAATGTCTTTCCAGAAAATGCCAAAAGGTAGAGATGCAGAGAGTGGTAGCGAGAAGNTAAAAAAAAAGAAGTTGAATGACTTGCCCAAAAACAGGTGTGTGACACGCCAGGTTCACACACCGGTTTCCAGGCTCTGAAGCCTACAGGCTGAACCAGTATGTTATTATGACACCTGCTAAGGTTTGACCTCATTATGACCAGTATACGATTGAACAATGAAGGCTATAAAGGCAAAGCATATTAGTACTTGGGAGAAACATCTTTACAGAGTTCAGACTCCTCACCTCCCTTAGGACTTATACAGCCAACCAGCAGCTGCTTACCCATAAAGGACAGGAGAGGCAGAGGGCTATATGACCTGCAGAAAGACCATGGTGCTTGGAGTCCAAATTCCTGCCTTATTGGCTCACTAACCTGCTTTGTAACTGTAGGCAAAACACTTCTGTTTCTCAGGGCATCCATCTCCCAGCCTTTAAAAAGGAAATATCTAAGCTGAACTGTCTCTGAGGTTTCCGACAATTCTGCATTCGGCGTTTCTCTGAACATTAAGCTGTGCACTTGCCTCATTTGCAAAGTTCCAGACTAGAACAAAAGCTACCCAAACACCAGTGGAATAAAATATCACATCAAGTCTCAGCCACTGGCATGCACAAAGCAAAAATGCGAACACCACGGATTTGGATATTCACCCTGTAATGGTGAGATTTAATTTCGGCAGAGAGCTTCCATATCACATAATGGTGTATCATTGCACTACGTTTTACTTCCCTTAGCAAATAAAGTATACAGGGGAAAAAATGGAAAAGAACATACATTGTTTTATTGTCTTGTGAAATTGCTGGGTTTCAAGCCAATAGAATGCCTTAATGCTCAAGTTCTCAAGGGTGATACAAAGTGCACAGCATCTCTGTTTGTGAAGCTAAATTTAATAAACAGAGTAATCCCCTGGCAGGGCCTGGGATTTTTCTAATATCCTGATGGTGTCAAGGGACCGGGGCTTGATATGTGAAAAACAGCATAAGACCTTACAACCAAGACTTACTAGAAACAATTGCCCTTTAATTGAGGCATCTGCTTTTCGCATGTTGTGGTGCTGAATTGGAAGTCACTTTAATTGTGTGTGCCTTGTCCGGGCGCCTTGGGGAGTGGTGCTGTCCACAAACCGTGGTGCAGTACCAGAAGTCTCTAAATCCAGTATTGTTCAGCCCAGGCTTAGGACACAAAGACCACTGTCCTTTCTCAGCTATAAAGACATGCTCATCCAATAACCCTCCAGGGTATTTTAAATACACACTGACAAAATTTCTGCTAAGGTTACAGAAGCATCGTCTCGCATTTTGTTTTTTATACAAAATATACAAATTCTGTTACGCGTTAGTCCTAAAACAATGCCTCCAGAGCAAACACTCTCTATCCTAGGTCAAGTTACCAGGAGCAGAGCCTAGCTTGAAGGATGCTTGTGCAAGTGATTTACTAACTGAGTACTCTTAGCAGGAGTGGGAGGAGAAAGGTGGAGTAAGGACAAGAACCTAGACAGGGCTGAGGAGACCAGATTCAATGGGATCCCATGGGGAGCTCTGAAGCAGAGCAGCATCGCAGAGTTTGTTCTACCCTGAGACAAGGGACAGGCCTTTTAGTGCCAATGTCAGTCAGTCCTTGGCTGTGGACTTCTCAGAGGAAAGGATGCCTCCCAGTTGAGATGGCTCCTATTCTAAGGCCCAGGGCAATCCACCCAAACGGGGCACCAATCACCACTCATGTGATCTGGGAAATGGGTACACTAGCATGGTCAAGAGAACCTGAACATGACCCCAACCACTTCTAAAGCCTCCATTGTTAGTGCTTTATTACCCAGGTTCTCCGATTCCTTTTACCATTTCCTTGTTCCCTGTTCCAGCTACTGCTGCAAAACAAGTGGCCCCCAAAACTTAGTGGTTTAAAACAAAGGCAATCATTTAGTTTGCTCATAATTCTGCACCTTGGGCAGGGCACAGCAAGGGAGGTTTTTCTTGGTTCCACGCAGCACCTGGTGGGGTGGCCCAACTGGGCGATCCACTTCTAAGAAGGCTCACGCACAATCATGGCTGCCAATCTAGTGTTGGCTGTGAGTAGGAGCTCAGCCAATGCCAAGGGCTAGAGTTCTTGATTCCTCCCTCTATGGGTCCCATGTGGCCTGAGCTGCTTTAAAGCATTTTGACTGGGTTGTCAGGGCAAGCGCTCTAAGACAGGGCTGTAGAACCTTCGATGACCTAGCCTCATATATCACAGCATTCCATCTGCCGTTGTCTAGTCCCCATGGCTGTCACCAATGCTTCAAGTCGGTAGACTATCTATAGTTCTTGAAGAGGAGTAGTAAAGTCCTTGAAGAGCTTATGGAATAAGAAATAGTACTGTGGCCATTTTTGGAAAAATATGATTTTGGAACATGCACCCCTTCATCAACATCTGTGTGCTATTTTTAATGGCTGATACTTGTGACTCTCTTTAGAAAACATCGGAGAGGCCCAGAAGTGCCCAGGAGGGTAGCCCTCCTCAGGCAGCCCTAGCCAGTGACTAACTGGGCAGGAGAATGAAAGCTCCTTGATGGAGGTAGAGGCAAGCTTGGAGATGCAATTTACATACAAGAGCATCTCTGCAGGGTTAGACCAAGGCTGAGACTTCACTGAAATCATACCCCTGCCCTATCCTGCTATCTGCGCTCTCCTACCAGTTTCTTTTCTTTGTTTTAAATGTTTATTGGGGAACTGGGGAAGGAGAACAGTGTTGGGGAATTGGAAAAGGGGAACAGCCAAGTTGTTGTCCTTCAATCTTAGTTGTGGAGGGCGCAGCTAGCTCAGCTCCAAGTCCTCAGCTCCAAGTCCAGTCGCCATCCGGCCACCCATCAGCAGCTCAGGGCAGCTCAGCTCAAGGTGCCATGTTCAATCTTAATTGCAGGTGGGCTTAGCCCACCATCCCATGTGGGAGTCAAACCGGCACCCTTGTTGTTAGGAGCATGTGCTCTCACCAGCTGAGCCATCCTGNCCACTCAGCCGGCCTGAGAAGCACTTTATAGTTGAAGAAACATCATGCTGTTCTGTTAGAGCAATGGCAACCACAGCTTGGTGTATCGAGCTTACCACGTGCCTGGTTCTCTCTTGTCTGTTCCCACAGGGCCAACGTCACCCTCCTGGGCATTCAAAGGGGTCACCCAGGGCTTATGTTACTGGGTGCTCACCATCGCTCCAACCCCATGCCAACACTGAGGACCACGGGACAATGAGCTCTACTGCTCCCTGATCCCAAGACTCTTCCAGATGAGAAAGGCAACAAGGACTCATGGATGCTGGACTGATTGGCACTCACTGGGACCAGACCTCAAGCAAAACCACAGGATGCTCGGTAGCATCTATATCAGGACAGACTCCTGGATTCCTATTTTATTCTTTGGGTTATAATCCAACAGTATCATTATTTACTTTGCTGCTTAAATGTTTCTCACTTAGCGACAAGAAGCTCTATCTGGTTGGCTGTTCGTTCCCTTTGACGTGCCCCCATCTTTTAATTTTCTGCCTTTTTATCACTGCCTTACTGTCTAGTGCTTCAGATGTTCCAGGCTCAATTTCTATCATCTCTGCCTCAGCCCTAGATTTACGCATTTCTCTAAGGAAACTTGGTTTCCTTCGTTGGAGAATGGTAGTTAGATCTGAGCATTAGTTATATTTTAATGAGTCTATTTCTCATAATAATTCCTGTTATATTTCCTTCTTTACTGCCAAAAACACAACCCAACACCAAGCCCGGTGCTAACCTTTTTACATAAATGCATACATTGTCTCCTTCAAGCCTCAACAAATCCTGAAAGGTATATTCTAGTACTTATTCCCATTTTATCAATGGGAAAAGCAAGGCCCAGAGGGGTTCATTAATTTTTCCACTGACACACAGCTGGTAAGCCAAGGAGTTGGCTTTGAAACCAGATCTAAGTCTAGACCCCTCACTCTTGCCCATTCACTCTGCCTGGGGAGATAAGATAAGTGGATTTAGAGTCAGATTACCCTGAGATCATTCACTGGTTCTACAATTTCCTAGCAGCGTGACCCCTCTCAGTTTCCACATCTGCAAAATGGCATTAATAAAACCGACTTTTGCAGGTTGCTGTTAACATTAGCGTATGTACATTGCACACCTAGTACTGGGCACTCAGCTCATATGAGGGACTGTGTTAGGCAGTACAGGCTTAGTGGATAAGGGAATAGACTCTGAAATCAATATTTAAGGTTCCAGTGCTGGACCCAGCACATCCAGCTGCCTAAGCCTCAGTTTTCTAAAAATGGAGTCATTCTATAAATGGGATGGTAGGGGGCAGCCAATGCAATAACATCTGTGAAGCATTTACCACAGAGCTCAAGAAACGTTGAATGTTATCAGTATTATTATTTGAATCCCCAACACCTAGAAGAGTGTCTGGCTTGATATATTTGAATGAACGCTAGGCTCAGCAAGGGTAGCCCACGGAGCACTCTTTTGCACGGAGGGATTAATATATGCATTCTGCCCATCTCTCTGGATGCCTCCTTGTTGTTACATTCACCTGGCTGCTCAGTCTCCCACAGCTCCTAATTTCCCCGGGAAGGTGTCTCTGTGTAGTGCCCCCACGGAGAGGACGCTATTGTGATGGATGGTTCTGTTGGAACTGCAGGGCATTTGACAAACGCCAGCCTCATACATCACAGGGCCATCAGGACTGGCACTTTGATAATGTATTATGTGAGTGCATCATCAGAATGCTGTCACTCTGGTGACAGATTCATCAACAGATGGGGCTGTCGTAAAAGGGAAGAAGTGTGTGTAGGAGGAATGGAAATTCCTGTGCTTGAAGAGGAGGTCCTAACAGTGAAATGCAAGGTGTCCCTCCCGTCTAGCTGATAAATGCTAAGAGAGGCATAGAGGCGGGAAGGGTGGCAGAGGACCGCAGTGGGTGGATTATTAGCCTGGAGACCTGGAACCTTGGCGCCCAGTCATGGCTCATCTCACGACTCCCACTAAGCCCTTGTGACTTTTCTTCCTCATCTACAGAGTGAATATGTCAGCCCAGATCAGTATATCTCAAAGAATATTCCAGAGGATGCTAGTTCTATGAGATCCTCTATGGAGATTCTGAGGCTCACATACTTACACAAGTTTATTTACTCTGAAACCTCATCAAGGTAGAAATACATTAATGTTAAGGGTAGCCCCTCAATACAACATATAGTGAGTCCCCTGTCTTCAAAGTATTTCACCATAAATACTTATTTTTATGTAACCCATGTGAACCCATTATGCTGTAGTAACACTGAATTCAATGGTCTCCAAGATTCCTTTCAGTTCCAGAAATGTAGTGACACAAACACAGGCTTTGGGACCTGACAGACTTGGATTCAAAATCTTGAAGCCCCAGCTATGAACTTGGTGAGCTTGAACAAGCCGTTTCACCTCTCTATACCACTGCATGACATTGGTAGTGCCAGGGAGTTAATCCTCAGCTCAGGGTTGCTATGAGGATGACATGAACATTGCTTAGAACTCTGCCCGAATGTAACTTATAGTCACTAATCAATAGCTCTTATTATTGATTAAAAAAAGAGCCCATATTTATTGAGTATTGCTAAAAAGTGAGGCACCATACTCAAGAGCCTTACATCAATGATCTTACTTAATCTATAATGATTAGATGATCTAGGCATTAATAAAATCATCACCAATATACATATGGGAAACTGAGGCTTAAAGAAGTTGAATGAAACTGAATGGATGGGAGAAGTGGATGGAGATAGTCTCAGAGACACAGAGGAAGAACTGAGGGTTGCTAGTCAGGAGGGGGTGGGGATGAAGGAGAAG
>NW_017731811.1:742821-746180 GCF_001890085.2 Hipposideros armiger | reverse complement strand
AAAAAAAAAAGGATTTGTGGATTATTTTTCATCTCTTTCTTTTACTCCAGGTAAATTTTTTAAAGATGGTGTGACGATGAACATATTTTTCATAATAGTAAAACAAAATTCTTGGCCACATGATAAGAGCCTGCCCTATTCTGTGGTCAAAGTCTGTGGTGGAGAGGTGGGGTGGAGGGAGTCTGCACAAGGTCCAACGGCCTAAGGAGGAGGTTATCTTTCAATGGGAATTGAGCGGGAAGTTACCAGGAAAGGGATAAGGCCCCGGTGAACCGAAGAAAATACAAATTGTCTGCCAAGTGAAGCCACGCTTTTTTGGTGGGTTTTTTTTTTCTTTCTTTCTGATTTTCTAGCTGGCTGCCTCACTCACTCACTGCTTTCTTTGCAACGAGCACCTCCACAATTGTGACGGGGGATGACATGCTCTACATGAGCCTCATCTCAAGTGTCAGCCTCCCAATCTGAAAAATTGAAGTTTCAGTTCCAGAAATTGCTGTTTTCAGAAGTGACATGGTTGGGGCATGTGCCCTTGACAGAGAAAAGAACCCCAAATGGATCTCCCGGGGTAACTGACAGAATTATTAAGAGCCCGGATATTTGATGCCCGGCTCCAACAACATACCATCTGTGTCACTTAAATTTTGGAAGCCTCAGTTTCCTCACCTGTGAGATAGGGATTCATTTCATTGTTGTAAAAATAAATGGAGGAATATATGCTAATCGATTAAGTATTTGGAACATATTGAGCAAATGTTGTTGGTGTGGCCAAGTATCATTACTATTAGTCATAAGACCATTCTAGAGTCATCATCAGCTGCACTTTTGCTTAAATGAAAAGTCCAAATTAATTTGATTATCCCTTAAACCTTTGGGTTTGGCTATAATTTTTCTTATCCCCAATAACCTATCATCTTATAATACTCCTTCCCTCCAATAAACACACACACGCGCGCGCACGCGCGCGCACACACACACACACACACACACACACATGCCAACTTGTAGATAGCATTAAATCACATTGTCCAAGCTAGTTATGAGAGTCCATGGTATTACCCAGGTAGGTATCAGAGTAGCCCGTCAGTGGCAGGGCTGAAGTTACACCTCCAAGGAAGCCATCACCCGAAAGGCAGCATATAATTATTTTTTGAAATGATTGTGATGCCTTGCATCTCTGTGACACGTCACCATTTATCATATTCCCTTGGCATTCATTATCGCATGACCTTCTCAGCCATTCTACATGGTAGGTATAATGGCTAGGCACAATGACTTGCCCAAGGTCACATAGCCGGCCGCTGAGTGGAAGACCTTAGGCTCAGACCCAGTTGCATTTTCCTCCAAACCTGGTGCCCTTTCCACTCTACCTTTTTGCCTCCCAGCACTGTTTGAACATTTAATCGCAGCCGCTTCTCCCATAGCTGGTTGATTCTAGGGCAGATAAGTAATAACCCAGCAGGTCACAACAGGCATTGCTGAGTTTAAGATGCTGCAGCAGAAAGAGGTGGAAGCAGAGAGGCAAGTCCTCTCCCCAGCACCACTCCAGGAGCCTGACACACATCCCTGTGCTCACAGATGTCACCATTAATGTCCTTTCCCCCAGAAGATGCAGGCAGGGGATCTAGATAAATCCATCATGGCCCTGAACATAATGTTGATGAATGATCTCATTAACCTGGCAGCCTGTACCCCGTCAACAGCAGCCCTGATCTTTTGTGTGAGGCCAGGCACAGCATTCTCACTCCTCTCCCCCCAACCCCCATGATACCCCCTCCCCGACCCCAGACCTCCGGCCCTACAATGCACCAGGCTATGGTGCCCCGTATAATTGTTGCCCCCGCAATGCTCAAACCTGGGAGCAGGTTAATATCAACTTCAGCCATACAGATGAAGACACAGAATCAGAGGAATTAGATGACTTATCCAAGTTCCAAGAAATTTCAACTCACGTCTAGCTGACCCCAAAGCCCTGCTCTTATCTCAACACTGTACTAACTTTTCTAGGCTGTTTAACTGTTTGCAAAGCCCTTTTTATCCATGATCTCCTTCAGTTGCCCAACCAGCCCCGTGGGGTAGACGTTCTCACAGCAAGACTTTATAAGAAACTTGACAAACCGGTTAAAAATGTGTATGTAAGACTGAAATTCCAAAAATAGCTAAGGAA
Organism: Hipposideros armiger; assembly: GCF_001890085.2. Classification (NCBI taxonomy): domain Eukaryota; kingdom Metazoa; phylum Chordata; class Mammalia; order Chiroptera; family Hipposideridae; genus Hipposideros; species Hipposideros armiger. The sequence goes on along the minus strand of NW_017731811.1, from coordinate 744,016 downwards.
ATTTTGGAGGTTAAAAAGGAGAGGAAACAGGAGAGAGGGAGTGACTCATCCAACCAGATATTATGACATCTTACAAAACCACGGTAATAAAAGCAATATGGTACTGGTACACAAGCAAACAGGTCAATGGAACAGGATTTATAGCATGAGTCAGGGAAAGAAAAAAAGAAAGAGACAGAGAGAAAGACAAAGAAATGTGACATGTAATTGAAGTAGAATTACAAATCTATGGAGGTAAACAATAGATAATGTTATAAATATTTAGAAGCTCGTGCTCTTAACCAACTGAGCCACTTGGCCGGGCCCCACCTACTAGTTTCTATTGGGAGTCTTTCCTTAATCTTTTGCAAGTGAATCCTCATCTCAGGATCTGCTTCTGGGGAACCTCACGTAAGACAACCTCCCTCTTAGGAAGTCATAATACTTATTCACTATGTCATTTATCTAATATTTAGACAAGGATCACTTTGTAATCTCCTGTTTTATATTGCTTCACCAACTTTGATATCATCATTTATCTTTATGCTTGATTTCCCAAGCACTGGATTGTGCTGTATCTTATTTATCTCCATTTCCTCCAATTTCTGAAAAATAATGTGAGAAGAGGATGAATACTGTTGAACACTTACTGTGGTGCCAGCCGCTGTTAACCTCTTTGCAGTCATTATCCCACCTAATTCTGAAAACAGCCCTTATGAAGAAGATATTATTTTATCATCCTCATTTTATAAACGAAGACTGTGATGTGCAGAGACAGGAAAATTATGCTACACAGCTCCAGTAGGAGCCATAAATGGAATAGTCTGTGCGAAAGCACCCCCAGGAATTCGGGGTGAATGGTGCCACCTAGAGTTGTGTGATATATTAGTCTTTCTCAGAGGGACAGAGACACTTCCCTAAGATTACTCAGCTGGGGAGCAGCAGAATGTGGATTGGACTCTGGTTGATGCCAAGATACCTCTATACTAAGCGAAAATACCTCTGGCAGTTAAGATTTGTGGATTATTGGGCCGGCTGAGTAGCGCGATGGTTAAGAACTGGCTTAGGACGCCAGAGGACCCCGGTTCAGATCCTATATATGAGGGCCAGTGACACTGCCCTCTATAGCTAAGATGCTGAACAACAGCTCAACCTGGAGCTGGGCAGCCGTGAGTCGCCGGCGACGGCGTAGGCTGCAGCCCCTGTGGCAGTGGGT
>NW_017731811.1:732975-740056 GCF_001890085.2 Hipposideros armiger | reverse complement strand
ATTGTTAGTTTTGTTATTATAATCACAGCCTGATTGTTTGATGCCTCTGGAGCCCCCCTGCAATGGTAAGGTAGCAGGAGTCTTAGATCTGGACTCCCCCCCCCCCCGATTTCCCATCGATTCTCTGGGAGGTCTTCAGCAATCCCCCTTAAACTCATGGGCCTCAGTCTCCTCATTGGCCGAGTGGAATCTCCCGCAGGCTTGCTGACAGCACCCAGCTTCCCGGGCTGGGGAAGCCTCAGAGTCCTGGGCCTGCTGCTCAGCAGGCAGACCACGGAGCAGCCATCTTCTCAGGGTGAAGACCTTTATACTGATAGTTCCACTACTATGTCGGCCGAAAGTATGATAAAAACGCCATTTGCATTTGATAGTCATTTCCCACTTAAAACAACCCGATGGCAGGCAGGCATTGTTATCTATCTATCTATCTATCTATCTATCTATTTATTATTCCATTTTACAGACTAAAAACTAAGGAACAAGAAAGCTGATGGGGACTTGTCCAATGTCACAGTTGGTCAGTATAAGAGCTGAGATTTCAAACCTGGTCTTCCAGATGTTTAAAGCTCTGTTTATGACTACTGAACTACGTTCCCGGTACAGACATAGGGGAGCTTGAAGCTGAGTGTGACAACGCAGGAGAGGGGTGACAGGCGTGCCAGGCCAGGACTGGCAGGTGCTGCAGGCGCTCTAACAGCCTGACCCATGTCTACCAGTTGGCGTCCCTGAGAGGCACTGCCGTTAATGTCCCCCAGCCTTGTGTTCTGAGAGGAAAATGGGGTCCCTAAGAGAGCTGGGTCTGACCGAGATGGTGGGGCTGTTCTGTGTTATTCTCAAAGAGGCAGAATGGCAAGATTTGTGACACGTCAAACTGCCTAGAAACCCATCGTGGGTGAAAGGGGAAGTGAGCCCAGTGATGGGAGAAGGGGTGCTGGGTACGGAGGACAACCCTGCGAGTCTAAGCATCAAAGTCACCACTGTGTACGTGTCTGCCTTTGACCCGCTGCCCTTGTACATCGGTCCCTTCAGCTCCAATGTCATCAGCACTTATGGTTCTGGATAACCCACTTTGCCACTTCCTATCTGTCTGACCAAGGAGAGGTGTTTGATCCTCATCTTGGCCTCATTACCCGTGTCTTGGCAATAGGAATAGTTCCCATGTCTGCCTCACAGAATGGAGGCATTCAGCACAATCCCTAAACCACAGTCAGCACTCAATAAATGGAGGTGGCTCTTACCACCCCCGGAAGGTGTTATCATGAAAGACCCACCGCCGCCCCCAAAGGCTCAGGATGCCTTGCAGTGGGATAAGTAGAGTGTTTCCTGTCCCAGAAGGAGGAGATTCCCACAGGATTGGTGAGCCCCCTGCCAAAAAAAAAAAATTATTCAAGGCACGTGTTAAAGCATGGTAGCATGAGTGTCTACAATAACATGTGTGTGTGTGTGTGTGTGTGTGTGTGTGTGTGTGTGTGTGTGTGTGTGTGTGTGTGTGTTTGTAGACTCCTATGAAAGAGCCAGCACCCCAGCCTCCTTGGCCAGTGCTGTGACACCACCGATCCCCAAAACAACCAAAGATTCACCAGGGACCTGCCCCAAATTTACAATTATAAGTGTTACACCTCGACCAGGTGCCGTTGAAAGAATGGTGCTGAAGCTTTAAGTAGCTATCCTGGAGGAGGCTGGAAAAAGGGAAACCTGTTATCAGTCTCTGGGTGTGGGAAAACGTTTGTGGCTTAAAAGAAGGCTTTGTTCAACCACCAATTACTCTTGCTTTTGAAAATGCTTTTGCTTGCATTTGATTAGGACTTTGAAGTGCAGCTTAATACTTTCTGTCTTGCCTGGAACTGTGACTTCCCCCGCCCTTCCAAATGGATCTCTGTCAATTCAAGCATCCTCCCTCTCCTTGAATTCTCTCACCTTCCAGGGGGATTTGGGCTGAGATTGCAAGCGAATAAGCCCGCCCTCTACAGGGTACTTCTTGTAAATGAAAACCTTCTTCATTCAGTCCTTCAGCAAGTTGGGCTCCGGGAGCGTCAACCACAGGCTAGAAGCAAAAGGCATATCCATCACCTACTGCAGAGGTTTCCAACCTTGTCTGGGTCATAAATTCCTTGGAGGGTCTGATGAAAGCCATTGACCTTCTCCCAGATACAGACACAGATATGAGAATGTATGCAAGACTTGTACCTCATTCCTGGGGTTTATGTCTGTGCTTGGACGCCCTAAAAGCAGAATATGAGGTGGAGGTCCCTGTTTGAGTGATTCATTGATGGAAAGCTCGTGGGACAAACTTGAAAGGAAAAGAAGGAAGCAGGATGAAGCAGGAAACGAGTCTAAGCAAAGAAATGGGTTCCGCTGAAGTCTGATCCCACATGGGGCTCTGGAGTGTTTTTATGACCAGAAAATGGTCCCACCGTGAAGCCAACAAGCTGAGCTTCTGAATCCCCCCATATTCAGTCATTGGCTATGAGCTGCCCCAAGAGGACGTCTTTTTTTCCAGGCATGTTTAGTCAAGGCAGCAACCATGGGCCAAGGGCAATTCTCCACAGAAGGGTGGACCCAGTGGTGTGCTGGAACCCGCTCATGAGCTCACAGAAGCCCATGAGTATATATATGCACCTCATTCCAATGCTGCATTTGCTGGAATCGGCCACGGTGGGAGTATTTTAACCACAGATCTCAGCCAAAGCTACAAATCAGGGATGTTCTTCTTCCTTTGGAAACCTGATTGTTACCAGTTAGCAACGCAGCACAGGGTCCATCTTTTCACTGTTAGCACCCAACACTCACAGAAGGGGTGGGTGAACATACTGTGCCAAATCAATCAGTGGAGCCCAGCTTAAAAGTCGCTCCTCTGCAACTAAGACCGAACTCGTCACCTTGAGCTGAGCTGCCGCCTGAATGGCTCAGTGGATAGGGCGTGCACTCTTAACAACAAGGCTGCTGGTTTGACTCCCGCATGGGATGGTGGCTACGTCCACCCGCAACTAAGATTGAACACAGCACTTCGAGTTAGAGGCCACGAGCTGCCGACGGGAAGCCAGATGGCGACTGGCGCCCTCCACAGCGAGGATTGAAGAACAACAATTTGGCTGGTCCCCTTCCCCAATTCCCCCACACTGTTCTTCCCCAATTACCCAATAAAATTAAAAAAAAAAGTCTCTCCTGCATAGAAATAGTCTTGAGACCCTTGCACTGGCATTCAAGGTCTTTTGTAGTCTGTCTCAGCTCCCTCATTTCTGATGTAAGTCTCCTAACTGACTTCCCTACCTTCTGGCATTTCCTTTCCAACCTGCCCTAAACAAAACACCAATCGTCTCTCTAAAACACAGATCTAACTCTATCACTTCCCTCCTTAAAAATAACTGCATAATTCCTGCTGCCCAAAGGCTATCACCAACCATTGGCATAACATCAATGCCATTCAAAATCCAGCTTTAATAAGGTGTTAGAGGCATAGCTCTTTTTTCTAGCTCTACTCCACAGGTCTTTTCTCCAGACACACCTTTTGACTGGTTGCAGCCCCCTCATCTGTCTTTAACATCGCTGCCTCTGCTCAGGTCTGCAATCAATGTCCCTTCTCCATCCCTGCCTCAGGAGTTCCTCCTCCAAGGTCACCTGAAACTTGTAACTTCCTGACCACCTAGGACAAACGCAATTGCTCCCTACTGTACGTTCCTGGAGCATGTTATGCATACTCTTTTCAACCATGTTCATCTGTAACTTATACACGTCTCTCTCCTCCATTAGCCTGTGATCACCGTAAGACTGTGCTGCATTCATTTTTGCACCTACAAAACCTATCACGGGGCCTGACACACAGGAAACACTCAAAATGCTGATTTTAGATATAAAACACTGACTCTCACCGGTGCCTTGAATTCCAGGTTCCTCAGTGTAAAACAAACAGGCCATTCTCCTGGGATGTGTGGTATAACAAGATGGCAGCTGCATGAGGGACAATGTGGCGGAGAATGCCAGGGAAATTCTGTGGCGTTTTCCTTCCCAAATCCTCTGTACTAGCGGCAAGGAGCTTCCCAAAGCCGCCCAATCGGCACCACAGCTGAACAAATACAGCTAAATGACTCTCTTTTGAAGAGGAAGAATAGCATTTATTTTCTCCTCTGAAGACCTGCTTGTAAAATAGACACAGTTTATAGAAACTCTCCCCCTTGCTTGCCCCAGGGTATTGTGAGGCTATAGTAAATAATGGAGGAGGTGAGTTTTAATGACACACACAGCTGCCAGCCTGTCTGTTTTGTCCCCTCTGCTGGGTGTCTATTTTTCTGACTATAACATGTTACTTGAGATAGGCTCTTTATAGGTTCTAGGTCATGGCCAAAATCCAAGTAATGTGGTTGGAGATTATTTCAATTACATGTAAGGAGAAATGCTTTGATATTTATCAGCTTTCTTTAGAGCAGCGATTTTTGTTGGTACAGCTTGGTGGCTGTTGCCTTCTAGAAAAACATATATTCTGGGGGACCTGCTAAAACAGAAAAATGGACAACATGCTGGGACCCTTGTCACTCTGCCCTCCACACTGAGAGGCTGACCAGAATGGGCCACTTCCGTGGGATCCCTGGCTTCCAGCTGGGTCAGCCAATCGGGCTGCGTCCCTGACCCTCTCCACGGAAAATCACATTGGACGGACGCTATCTATCCTTTAACCACAAGTCGCTGTTGCTCTCCAGACGACCTCCTTTACATGACACCTTCCAGCGTTGCAGTAACTGCTCCCTTCCCTTGGTCTCCAAGTTCAGGTGTAGGAACAATTCTACTATTCCTAGTCCTGGGCTACAGTGCCGATCCTTGTGGCCCCCTAAGCCTCCCTCTCACTTACGGGAGTGGTCCCTTCACTAAATCTCCTGGGATGCCCCTAACATGAAAGTGTCATCTGTTTTGTCTTAGGAGCCTGACTGATACAGTGTGATTGCAAATGCCAGATGAAGCTCTGAACCCTGGCTCTACCACTGCCAGACGATTTGAGGCAAGGCATGGCACGCCTTCTATCCCAGTGTCGTCAGCTGTAAAACCGTAAAGGACTATCTCATCGTCAGGGGAGTCAATGTAGAGAAAATACCCAGAGAAATCCTGGCCTTACAGGAAGAACTCAAGAAATGTGCATTGTCCCCGTCTCATTTAATTTCCCCTGCTCCAACTGTCCCTGTCTTGGAACAATGGAAGGTTCCAGATGACTTAAATGCTCTTGTCTGTTGCACAAATCAGAAACAAGTAACAAAACCAAGTGATAAATTTACCTGGGCCACAGACGGCAGCCTTTTTTGTGCTTGTCAATAAAATGTGTAAAATAGGACTTGATTCTCTCGCTTTGAAGAAGGTTATTAACTTGCTTAGATCTACCCAAGGAATAGAGGTGTGTGTTACTCCCCATTACTCACCAGCTGTTTCATCAGAATCCAGGGCTCAGCAAGCCACCGTGGTGGGGACCAAAATGGCTCGGGGGGCTGTCTGGGTGACGGGGGGGCCCCTTGGTGAAGACGCCCCAGCTCGTCCTCAGATGGCTTCCTCGTTTTAGTTGTGATCAGCTACTATCTCCTATTTCTCTTGGCATTCCAGCCTTCCAGATCTCAGCTTCCAAACAGGGGTGAGGAAACCAGGGTGACGCCCGCCTGTGCCCGTGCAGCAAAGGGCATGAAGAATGACCCTTTGTCCTTCAAACCAGCAACAATGCCTTCTGTCATGCCAAGCCTAGAATTAATTCTACCACATAGGCGTCCATTCCCCTTATTTGTATTCCCTAGAGAATTTTTTGAGATGAAAATGCCACGATCTTCCTCCCCTGTAGTTCATATATATCATACTGTGGGAGACCAGCTCCCGCAGGTCCAGGGGTTCCCTCATGTAGAGGCGGAGTCAGAAAAACCGCGTGGAGACACAGGAGCGCTTTTTCAAGAAGAGAAGTGTCTCACTTTATTTTTACAGCATGCCCCTTTTTATACTGGGCAGTTTAACCATTGTTTCATTAGTATCAGGGTTTTACTTCCTCATAATTCTTATGCTCCAGGGTATAGCTATACCTTTTCTATGCTAAAGACTAACTTATCCCAACTACGCCCAAATCCCTCCACCTACAATGACAGCGACCAAGGCCTGAGCCTTTACATAATTGCCTGAAGGAAGGTTACCATGACCACCCAACAAGTATTCTAAAAACTATTGTCTAAACAGGATCTTAAGATTTACAGGGTGTGTACTTTGACCTTTACTAAGAGACTAGTAGTGTGACTAAAATTGCCTTTAGTGTATAAAATAGAATTATTGTGATATATCTATTAGAAGCAGAATTTAAATTTTCTAAGATATAAAGCAGTATCTGTTTCTCAGTCAGAGTTTCAGAATTTGTCACAATTGCAGTGCGGTTGGCCATGTCAGATACTGAGGTGCAGCCGGCTCGCGGCATCATACAAACGGAGAGAAAGAGACAGGGTCAGATCTTTTCAGAGCAAGAAGACAGACAAAGCTGACAGAGACCAGGGTGCCTTTGCAAACGTTGGTCCAAAGGACCAGGATTCTGCTGGGTCCCCTCAAACACATCCCTCACCCAGCCCCCTATCCTCTTCACCCCCAAAAAGGAGCCAGTGGTGCCACCAGCTCTTCAGAGAATTTTCATGGAGGTGTTTGTTCTCTGTCCTCAGGGAATTCCAAGTTTAAGATAGTTTCATTAAAGAAGAGAATAATGACACATTTAGTCATTCATTCATCCTATTAAGTGGCACTCCCCAGTTCTGTGGATGACATGGTAGGGAGGCTAAGGGAACAGTGACAGTTCTTCAGTCACCTCATTAAGGAAGTGTGTGGTGAACTACCTCCAGCCACATCCCAAAGACAACTTCTCACACAAGTTCAGGCAGCTCTTCCCCCAGTTGCTAACACCACGCCATCTCTCACAAACCCCTCTCCACGTGGCTTCCTCTTCAATGCCGGAATAGGCCACACGCAAGAATGTTACCAAGAAAAAGCCTGAAAATATTCCAGAATGTTTCGGGAGCCTCGTATGAGGACGCTTGTGACAGTAAGCAACGCACTTGGCCTCTTTAAATGTCACCTTCCTCCTCTG
>NW_017731811.1:720225-730895 GCF_001890085.2 Hipposideros armiger | reverse complement strand
CATCAGGAACCATTTATTGGGTTGAACCATCATGAACCATTTATTGAGTTAGCTGAGGACATCTGTCACTTCACATAATTCTTGAGACAACGCTTTGAGCTAAGGATGACTCATGATTTTTTCGTTCATAGAGACTGCTCTCCAAAGCCACACACTCTGCTTTATTCAAGCAATTGGGTCCCCAGCCTACCAAACATCACACTTAAGCAAACAATCAGTTTTAGAGCAGACCAGTCAAACCTTACTTCCCTGATCAGTCCTGCCCCGTGTAACTTCAGCGATAATTATTCAGCCAACCCGAACAATTGTGTAAAGATGATTCCCTGGGTGACGAATTGGTTTGATAATAACTTCTAAAAGAGTCATTGTGAAGCCCAGGGCAAATCCACTCTGTGTCTCTTAGGATCATACAAAGAAATGGGAAAAGCTCTGAGAACAGGAATAGCACAGAGGCATGGCAGAGCCAACACCTTGAAAACACCTTCAAAGACACAGGCTCAGGGTCTGAAGTCTTATCACATTTGCTGAGGTTTATCTTCCCCTGGAATCTAGACAGTGAATATGAGCACCCTATTTTCCCATCCAGTCCCTGGCTCCTTTTCCTACTATCCTTTCTTCCTCAGATATGCAACTGATCATTTGCAAAAGAGCTCTCTCTCTCTGTCCTCTGGGTGTTTTGCCTTCCTCTGCGTTCAACTTGCTTTTGTAGATTTCCTGCTGACCGCTGAGCCAGCCCTGGCCTCCACCCTGTTTCCAGAGTCCTTCGGTGTGCATGGCTTTTCACTCCCGGAGCCAAAGCTCCGAAGTGTCGCTGATTAGACCGAAGCTTAATTAGTCCAGACCTCTGTTACCACTTCCTCCTGCGTGCTTGGTGCTCAGGCACCTGCAGGCCCCTCGCCTCCTCCAGCAACTCTCACGGAAGATAAATTACTGTCTTTTCTTTTTTTCCTGCAAGACACTCATTTTGGATCAGAGAGATTTTACGGAGTAGTGAAATAAGGCCAGGATGTGCGTTCAGATAACCCGAGATTTAATCCCCATAATATACTCACTCTGATCTCGGTCAAGTTGCAGAACCTCACTGAGCTTCCAACTCCTTCTCAATAAAGTGGAAAGACAATACTAACTAGGACTCCTAAGGTCCTGTGGTGAAGGTTACATTAAAGTATGCCTGGTATTAGAGCCTGGAATGCAGTACGACCTCACAGATGAATTCCTATGTGTCTAATATATATTCCTGATGTAGCCCAGGATGGGGGTGGCAAACATGGTCCCTGCCATGTAGGGCTCTGTCTTCCACAGGCTTCCCTAAGTGTAAGCTATTGGAAACTGTTGATGCATCACCATGTATCCCCAACGGTGAGAAACTGATTTTAAAGAAAACTCCCAGTTTCTCAGCTGATCTTGGCACATTCCAAAAGGCCTCCTTTCTTGGGTGCCATATTTCCCAGGGTGCGTTGGCACATTTCTATTGTATAGAAAGGCTGATGGGGGCCAACCACTTTCTTGTTCTCTAACTCAGATATCCTAAGACAGATCTGCTTTGTAGTTGGTTCGGCAACCATGGGTATTCATATTGGATGTGTCTTTCCCCCACTGACCACCCCAATTATCCCCTCAACCTGGGGAGCAGGGCTTCTGGCAACCATGTTTGTACCAGATATCACACCCCTCAGGCAACTGGCAATTGGACCACTGAGGAACATCCCAACCAACTTGGGGAAACTGAATTTTCTCTCCTGGGAATTTGGCATTGGGACTTGAACTAAGACAGGAAAACTCTGGTGGTCATCCTTTGCCTACGCAATAGGCAAAGAAGCAAAAAATAAGAGTAATTTTACATACAAAAAATATTTCTCACCTGCAACTAAGATTGAACACGGCACCTTGAGCTGAGCGACCGTGAGCTGCTGATGGGCGGCTGGATAGCTCAGTGGTTAGAGTGTGCGCTCTTAGAAACAAGGTGGCTGGTTCAACTCCCGCAAGGGATGGTCAGTTATGCCCACCCACAACTAAGATTGAACAGGGCACCTTGAGCTGAGCGGCCGCAAGCTGACGACAGGTGGCCGGATGGCGACTGGACTTGGGGTTGAGCTAGCTGTGCCCTCCACAACTAAGACTGAAGGACAACAACTTGGCTGTTCCCCTGCTCCAATTCCCCAACACTGCTCCCCTTCCCCAGTCCCCCAATAAAATCTTTTAAAAACAATTTCTCATTGCAGAGGGAGAAAAAAATGATCAGATATATAGAGAAAATCACAAATGAGTGACCAGAAAGTTTCGCTGGCTTTCCAGGTCCCGATTCCTTAATTCTTGCCCAGCTGTGGCACTCTGGGCCTCCATGAGAGGTTCTGATGCCCCTCAGCAATTCCCCACCCCCTCACTTTTTATTTTCTTACTCCACTTTCACTAGGATCATACCAGCAGCTAAGATGACTCTTCAAAAGCCCTGGACCCTAAGAATAACTCATGTATTCAACTAGGAGTCCTTCTTCCAGCCACATCATTATGTTGGCCCTCCGTAGTCACCTATTCATTCAACAAACATTTGTCCAGTGCCTGCTGTGGGCCTGAATTAGGCTCAAATGATGCAGGAATGAATAACGCCCATTACCAAACCAGAAGCCACCCTCATGGGGGACATGGGATAAAAGCAGGTTGAAGTGTCTCAAATCATGAGGCAGCGTGTAGAGTAGGAAATTCTGGTCTCTGCAGCTAGGTTACCTGCACGCAATTCCTAACCACAAACTCCTTGCTTTTGCAAGTTGCTTTACCTCTCTAACCCTCAGCTTCCGCACCTTCAAAATGGGCCTGGAAAGAACCAGTCATTGCAAGAATTCAAGGAAAGAACCCATGGAACATGCTTACAACCGTGTCTGACAGTCAGCATTTAGGAAATGTTAGCTTGGAAAAAAAAAAAAAACACCTTTAAGCTCTTTGGTCCTAGCTCTTGAAAGAAAGGTGCTTTGGTACCCTTGTAGCAGATAAAGAGGACTGACTTTTCTCTAACCAATGCTTATCACATCGCAGACGCTGTCACCACAGGAAGAAAACTGAGAATGATAACTACAAGTCTTCTGAGTACAAGTGCATGAAAATGGCACTGTGGATCACGGGACTGAAAGCTGGTGACAAGGGAAGGGGTCCAGGGCTCAGCTTGAAGGATTTCATGCTGGCTCACTCTCAAGCTTGCATTCGGTTTGGGGAGAAATATTGGGCCAGCCACACAGCCAGGCACTAATCGAAGCATCCCCGTTCTAAGGAAGAAGCAGGTAACGTAACTTAGGGAGTTGGAGCGCGGTGGGCAAAACCTCTACTGCAAAGAGATGCCAACAAACACAGCCTGATACACACTTGGAAGGTTCTGAGCTCTGCAATGAGATCTCACAGCACTGCTGGACATCCCAGTAGACAGCTGGTTTGAAAGGGCAAAACATCCCAAATCCCGCTGCTGAAGCTGAAAAGCATCCATCAGTCAGGAGGCCAAGGAAGTCTGTGGAGGGAGAGGGAGAGAATATGTGATTCCATGGACATGCCCCACTAAGCTTCCCCCAGCCGGGAATAAACAGACCCACCTGCTGGAGGCTGTCACCGTAGCACTTGGGGTAAAACTTAGAGACACAAAATGCCTCCACTCAATACCATGTTGATGATCTTTCAGGATTGCGTGGTTTGTAAAGGAATCGGGGTGCCTCCTCAGAAAAACACTTGATGTCACAGCAAATACTCCAGTTTTGCTTGCCCTGGGCATTCGTGGAGGCCACACTATTTCCCAGGAGGTCAAGGCAAAACAACAAAGCCCTCTGACAGTCGGTATTTGATACTGCTTTTTCCCCCACTGGCTGCAGCCCCAGTTCAGTTACAATACACCAGCCTGTGGTATTCCAGGACCCCACCTCCCATCCTCAATGGCCTGAAAATGGTCTCCACACAGAACACATGACGATGATGATGATGATGATGATGATGATGATGATGATGATGATGATATTAATAGCCACATTGTCATTAACATTTATTGAGCACTTACTGTGTGTAAGGTAATGATTTCAAGCTCTTTAACTTCCAGTTCTCAACTATCCTATTAGAAAGGCATTACCATTACCTCTATGATGCAGATGAGGATACTGAAGCTTAGATAGGGTTCTAGTTACTGCTGCTGCCTAACAAGCAATCCTGAAACGTGGAGTGCAATACAAACAACCATTTTGTCATCCTCATAGATTTGATGGGTCAGGAAATGAGGCAAGCACTGCAGGGATGGCTTGTCTCTGCTCCCTCACGCTGGGGGACTCGGCTGGGAATACTTGATTGGCTTGGGGGTGGGGAGGGACTCAAATGCTGTTTTGTGGAAATAGCTGGAGGTATCGTCACTCTCCTCTGACACTTGGGCCGGGTGAGTGAAGGCTCAGCTCAGCTGGGGCTGTCATTGGCAGCAGCAACATGTAGCCAAGTCCTGTGGATCAAGCACAATATGGTGGCCTCTGGATGGGTCAACAGGAGCGACCTGGTCTCTTATGACCTCACTTTCAAGGTCACATGGTATCAGGTCTGCTGCACTTTACTACTCGAATCTACCAAGATTCAAGAGAAGGAAACAGAGAGCCCGTGTCTCCATGGAAATAGCAGCAAAAAAATTCACAGTCAGATGAAGTTCTTGCCAAGATCACTCACCTAAAGGGTGTCAGAGCCAAGATTCAAATACAGGCTTTGCAAATCCAGGGCTTGTCCCTTTAACAAGTCCTACCTCTGCCACGCAGGTAGGTGATTCTGTCATGGTTCCTCACCTTTCAGAACTCTTGACTGCAACTCCTCAAACACAATGGAAGTATCGCTTTATCTGGACCATCAGAAGGGTCTCTCATGTTATCGGTGCCAGTCAGGTGAACAAGGAAGAGACAGAAAGTCTGAGAGCTGTGTTTGCATCCCACTTTTTCTCCTTGTGTGACCTTGAGCACGTGCCTCCCCCCCATCTCAGAATGACATCCCATGTGTGACATGAGAGTTCAGAGAAAGCGTCTTTATCCACTGTGATTCTGTTTTTATTTACACATGAAGATGTCAAAGGAAAATGTCATTATTTTTCCTCCACAGGTGTTTCTTTTTATACGGTGCCTCCAGATTTTCACAGGGATGGGTTTTACTTCAAACATGCCCACAGAGCAAGACGCGGCCTCAGCACAACCTTCTGGAATGAGGTGAATGAACAAGACAGGTTCCTGATTATAAGGAGTTAACATAAGGTGCATATGATTACTAACCCCATCTGACAGATGAGGAATTTGGGTTCAGGGAGGTTAAGTGACTAATTCAAGGTCACACAGCATGCATCTATATCTGGAAAACCCAATCTCCTTGCTTTCAAAGCTCCCCTTCCAGTTTGGGTATTGATTTCCTATTGAGCAGTTTTCTTAAGAATTCCAGCCATATCCTCCTTCTCTGATACTTTTTTTTTTTTCCATTCTGGTTGAACAACCATATGACAAATTGCATATCTAATTAGGGCCGGTGAGATAAAGAGGTACACGGTGATCGTCACAGGCAGCGTTTGAGGTTAGGCCTTGAGAATGTGATGAAACACCATCACTAATCAAGTTGACGAGGTCAGCAATACACGTTCCCTTCATTCTTCTCCTTCTTATTAGGTTAATTTTACACTTCCTGTGCTCGGCAATTGAACAATGATTACTTTGCTAAACACTACATGAGTTTTGACAAAACAAACCCCCGAGGAATCAAAATAAGTAATTTCTCTTCAGTAGAAATCATTCTTAGATTAGTCTGTGTGCCATATTACACAACCCAATTATCTCAATACGCAGACATGTATCATAAATAAAGGGCACACCATCGCACATGAGCTTGGGGTAGGCGAAGGTAAGGGTGGCAGTGCTTTGAATTAGGAGCTGCCTGTTTTTAGCCTGGTAACTCCCAAGAAATGAGAGGTCAGGACTCAAACCTCCATCCTAGTGATGAAGTTCTTTTGTAGGTGACTTTCCGGCTCCGTACGTGTCATGAACATATGTTTGCTCATTTATTTAATGTTTGAATTCAGACAACAATCCTCAGGCTTTCCACTGGCATTCAGCATGGTTCTGGGGATCCCAGGTAAACACAACACAATCCCTGCCTTAGGGTTGGCCTAAGCCACGCCTGATTTGCAGAAGGTAGAGGCCCACATTTGTACCCTCTTGCCTTCCCTCTGCAGATTCTGACTGTCACCACCAACCTACCATCATTCATTCATTCATTCATTCATTCATTCATCCATTCATTCATTGTTCACTCTTTATTGTGCCCTTATTATGTGACCATCCCAGAAGCAAGCACAGGGTTATAATGGTGAACAGAAGCAACCCCAGGGCCTGTCCTCACAGAGCTTGCAGGCTGATGCCAGAGACAGACATTAAATAATCAGATAAGCAAATGTCAAACTACTACTGTGACAGGTATTGGGAGGAAGGCTACTCAGTGAGATGGGAACTTAGAATGAGGGGATACACCCCAGTCAGAAAGATCATAGACATCTTCCCACAAGGTAGCATCTTCTAAACCAAGAGCTGAAGAGAGAGCTTCACTAGGTAAGTGGGGGCAGAATCTCACTTAATTTCACAGCACAATAACAGTGGTACTTTATAGATGTAGAAATTGAAACTTGCAGACTTAAGGTAATTCATCCAAGATCACACAACTCGTAACATTGACACTAGGATTTGAACCGGGGTCTGGAGGCAGCATGGGGCCATTTTTAGATGGTGGCCTCTTTCTGATGGATGTCACATGCTCTTTCAGATCCCTCTGATAGTTGTCATCTAATGTTTAAGGGGCTGAAAGTCATCAAGATTTCACAGATGGTTACTTAGACTTAACCCAGCCCTGACACAGCCAGCATTAACTTTGGAGTTCACACCCAAGAGTACAAATAATGAGTCACCAAGTAATGCCTTCACCAGCGTTTATACCCAACATTGTCCGTGCCAAGATAGGAGCAAGCAAAGAGGGGAAAACCATTGTCCGATAAACGTGGGGGGAAACGGAGCAGAATTCAACCTTCCCAAAGTGCCGGCGAGGTGTCTGACCTTCCAATGGCCTTGGTTTGGAACATGCTTCAGAGCTTCACCAGCTCCATTTTCTAAACCAAGTCTAAGGCCACATTAGAACCCCTGGGTTATTTATTAGGCAAAGCAAGGCATTCAAGGTTCCAGTCGGTGAACAAAGAGACTGCGGTGAGTTGCTGTTCCTGATGAGATGTGCTCAAAGGAAGCCGTGTAAAACAGGAGCTTGGCACCGTAATTGAACAAGTGGCTGCAAGCAGAGCCAAGACATTAGCAGTGAAGGAGAAAGGGCATTAGCACAGCCAACGTTATCTTTTCAGAAAAGGGCCCCTGAGATCCCACCTGCATTTATCTAATTTATGTATTTATTTATGCATTTCGCCCCATCTAAACCCCGTGAATGTCCGAGTCACTTACAGAACTAAAACAAGATAAATATAAGTGATTTTTTTTTAATCAGAGTAAGATTACTACAAAGAATCAAAAAGGAAGATACACTCAGGGATAGAGTTATGCACAAAATGCACGAGAGAGGTTCTGTGCACTTGCTAGAAGTGGGGCTTCCATTTGACTTTGAGCTTCCTGGCAGCCAAAGCAACAAGGGAGACAGGAAATTAAAAATTAGATGTTTGGGTGAGGTGCATACTTCCCAGATGCTGAAACCTGAGAGCAGTTTGTCCTGATGGGAACACTGTTTTATGACCTCAGCGACATCCCACACAAAAAATGCATTCACTGGTTTTGCTTCTGAATTTCGTATTATCTCACAGTGAAATTTGCCAGAGAAATTCAGTACAAATAGTTAGGAGGAGCCAATACAAGACAAACCAGGTACAAAGCTCCCACGTCTACCTTTAGTTAGACTTTAGAATATAATGAGCATGCTTCTAAAACCAGAACATGTGGAGCACCGTTATCCTAAGACAACCCCATGACCAAAAAGCATCCAGGTCAACATTGGTTTGGCAATTGGTTTGGGAGAATCATGCTGAAGACTCTGAGTAGTCCTGAAATGAGGAAACCTGCTTATTTTGCACATATCTATGAGCACTGGGCCTTTTTATTCACATCCCACGCTGTATGCTCCGGGATGTGAATAAAGATAAGGAAGTGCTTATTAAGTGTCTAATGTCTACTACCAGTAGCTCCCCTGTAAGTGGTGATTATGAGTGTCATTATTTCATTTCATCCTTAAGAGGCCCTGTAAAATGAACGGTATGCCACCTCTTCCACAGTTGGAGGAACTAAAGGGTCTTGGACAGTCACCCCACCAGGAAGCAACAGAGCCTTAATTTCTCCACTTTCTGTGGTCCTGGCAGGGCTGTCAATCATACTCCCTGGGTGGGTGACACAGACTCCCAACCCCTAATTCCTCTCACAGCTATTGTGATTGGCTCAGGGATGGTCACATGACCTAGGCTGTCACTCACACTCCCTAGGTGCTTGATACAGGCTGACCAGTCCCTAGTCCCTGATCTGGGACTCAAATGTGTTGTTAGGACTTTTGCTTTTTGGCTCTGCCTTTCTCACATCTGCTGGTCTCAAAGGCCATCACTCCATTGTAGGCAAGATAGCCAGCTACCAGCAGCCACGGAGTAGAAAGTGCCCTTCTCTCAACATTAACATCAGGCGCAATGATTGGCCTCGCCCAACCCTGAGCCAATCACAATTGCTATAGGAGGGATTAGGGAATGATCAGCCTGTAATCATGCACTCAGGGAGTGTGATTGACAGCCTAGGTCATGTGGCCATCCCTGAGCCAAACACACTAGCAGTCTGAAACCACATTCTTCCTTGGATTTCTCACTTACACAATCTATAAGTTTCCCTTTGGCCAGTTTGATTTGAGTTTCTGTCACAACTGAAACCATCTTGAATGAATACGGCATTCATGTACATTGTTGTTTTTTTTTCGTGAGAGAGACAGAGAGAGAAGTTTGCACCTGAGCCACATGTAAGTCCAATTGTCTAAATACCAGAACCTATAATGGAACTAGATTCAGAATCAGGGAGAACAGTAATAAAGGTTTAAAAAGACATTTAAAGCAGATTTTGAAATCCCCAAAGAACTTAGTTTAGCCAGGAAACGCTGACATAAGCTGAACCACAAAAGCACAAATGGCCCCACTATAATTAGTTTACCTCTCAATTTTATCCGAATTCAGCTACTGAGGACTCCGGCTGAGCACTCTGAGAAGAACAAAGTCTTAGCCACTGGTGTCACCACCAGAAGTCCCTGCAGAGGTCCCACTGACTGCTCAGTTCATTCTGCATGACCTCAGAGCAGTCTAGGAGACTGCTAATAGCCTCGTGGAATTCCCTCATGGCCCCAGCCTCTGGATGGCCATCATGGGGAGACCACGTCAGCAGGCTCTGAAACAGTCCAGGTGCAGAGATGTTTAATGAATGCAGAGCACAGAGCTAGTGGGGCATCTGTAAAGGGACCAGGGAGAGATCTGTGTACAGAGCAAGGCTGAGCACAGTGTAGTGCTCCTGTTTCATACATCCAGCTCCAGAGTCCTTCGCTGGTGGAAAGGCAGCAAAGTTGCATGCACGTGCTCTCTCTCTTACACACACACACACCAACACACACACACACAGCACACATATACACACACACACACCAACACACACACACCAACACACACACACACATACACACACACACCAACACACAGACACACACACAGACACACACACACAGCACACATACATATACCACACACACATACACACACACCACACAAAACACATACACACACATACACATACACACACAGCACACATACACGCATACCACACACACATACACACACAGCACACAGCAACACACACACACACAGCACACACACACACCAACACACAGACACACACACACAGCACACATACACACATACCACACACACATACACACATACACACACACCACACACAAATACACACACACATACACAACAGCACACATACACACATATCACACACAGCACACATACACACCACACACAAACACATACACACACAGCACACATACACACACACCACACACACACACACACACCACACACTCTGCAAACTCTCAGCTTCTCTTTCAGGAAAAAAGAAAAGACAGAGGAATGCTAGCCTTCCTCTGCCTTTGAAATGGTTATGAAGTAAAAGTATAGAAAGATAAGACAACGTCCTAGTCATGTATGACAGTGGAGGGGGACTGAAAAAAAGAGAAAGACAATCTACTGGTTAATGCAAATGGCACCCAACAGAGTTGTGCAGTGTGCAACACTCCTAACTGTGTGGAGGGGCTGGGTGAGGGGACAAGAGTCAAGATTTTCTGCCCGCCCATCCCCCTGTTGCTCCTAACGTCATTCCCAACGTTCTGTCCTCATGTGTGTTTGTAAAAAATTCCTATCTATAACATGTCTATAGTGTTGGACCAGAAGATCTCAAAGGAATTGTCAAACTCTAGGACAGCGGTTCTCAACCTTCCTAATGCCGTGACCCCTTAATACAGTTCCTCATGTTGTGGTGACCCCCCAACCATAAAATTATTTTCGTTGCTACTCTATAACTGTAATTTTGCTACTGTTATGAATCGTAATGTAAATATCTTTTTGTTTTCCG
>NW_017731811.1:717298-719855 GCF_001890085.2 Hipposideros armiger | reverse complement strand
CCCACCTTTTCCAATTCCTAGCTGTAGGCAATTAAATAAATTATCCCAATCAAATCTTCCCCCCCGATCAAATCTCAATGGTCTTGTGTTTAAAACGGAGTGACAACATAATCCTGGGTCTCAGAGCTACCGTGAGCATTCGGCAAAATAAAGCACGTAAGCTATGAGCTCGGGCCTGGCCCATGGTTAGCATCTAATAAATGTGGCTTTTGTTACCATTAATATGATGATGTTCAGTTTTCATATGAAGTGATGTGGGTCCCCCAGCTGGTAAGGAGACAGAAGGGGGAAAATGTGTCCCAATTTAGTATTTCTTATGCTCGCCGTTGACACAGTAAAATGGCAACAAGGACAGATAACATTTCCTCCATGAAAGAGGTGAAATGATACCATGCCCATTGCCATCCCCACCCGACTCCACAATGCTAGCCACGGGATCTAAACTGCATGTGGACCTGCAAAGTCCCCAAGCCCTCAACATTTTTTCCCATTTAATGGAAAGATCAGAAATGTCACCATTAAGGGTTTTTCATATAGGTAAAGACGCTGAACTCCATTAAAAGTCAAATATCCATGGGAGGAGAGTTGAGTTACTAGGAATGAAAAATAACTTGAGAGGTTTTTGACTAAAGGAGGAACATTATGAATTATAAAAGCAGGAAATACATTATGCATCACAAAAGGTGGGGATAAGGGATGGGAACTCCAACTTTGCCCAATTTCCCCCTTGCCAAGGAGTGGTATGGGTCTGTCGAGAATATACACTGGTATTCACGTCTTTTGGCCCGCGGTTTAAATTCAGTAAATTTGCAGAGAATTTAGAGAAACCTAATCCTATCCCCCTGAGTAAACCAAGTCCCAGAAAAGGTAAAAGAACTGCCCGAGGTCACATAGTAAGTTGGATAGAAGCGCTCACCCCTCCAAATGCCTGACCTTGGGTTTTCTGCAGTAAATCATGCCACCCCTTCATGCTATCGTTCTCATAAAGGAGAAGTAAAGGGACAAGCTAGATTAATTCAAGTCTTAGGATGCTGACAGAGTTAGGACTTCAGAGCTATCCCGCAAGGAACCCCAGTTCCCCTAAAAGCAGTCCCAAGGACACAGGCAATGCTTCCACTGATGGTTCCTAAGACGTGGAGGCGGAGGTTCCAATCTAAGTCCTGATGGCTGTGTGACCTCGACCTAGTTAGGAAACTTCAGTTCCCTCAACTGAGAAACATCAGTAATGATCTCCCGATTTCAGAGTTCCTGGAAGAGTAATAAGAGGAACCATGAGAAATACCCTGTCAGCCTTTAATGTGCTGGGTCAATGTTTCGCCTTTTTCCCTTTTTCCAAAATCCCTTTATATCTCTCTGATTTTTTACTTTATAATTTAGAATAAGCCCAATTTCATTGTCTCCTCTTTCCTTACCCTTTTCAATTTTCCCAGCTATCCAGTGCGCCCAAGTTCTGATTAAATGAGGAGATCCACACTTAAGTGTATTTGACAAATGAATCTATTTATTTTCATTTCTATTCCACACCACGCGTGCCAGTCTGCAACTATCTTCACAATCATATCTTGTGAAGAATACCTGAAGGTACCTTTCT
The DNA here is from genome assembly GCF_001890085.2 of Hipposideros armiger. Classification (NCBI taxonomy): domain Eukaryota; kingdom Metazoa; phylum Chordata; class Mammalia; order Chiroptera; family Hipposideridae; genus Hipposideros; species Hipposideros armiger. Next base: position 718,264 of record NW_017731811.1, on the reverse strand, counting down.
GATTGACTTCCTCAATCTATATGCAGATTTGTGCAAAGCCAGTAAATAATTTGTAACAATTTGCATTGAGTTTATGGTTCCTCTAATCCAACCCTGATCATTTGTAAATTGCTTCTATTCATGTGCAGATCAACTGTAATAAGATTGCTAATAAAAGAGTGGTTAATAAAATTTATACTGGGAAGACAAAGCATAATTTAGAGGTGGGTATTTTTGACATAAGGGCTTTTCCGGACTATAGGTGAAAAACAGATTAATAAAATTCTATTTGTTTTTATTTTCCATTCTAAAGAATACCTCATGGTGAAATGTGGTCTGGAATCCTGTTTCTTTCCCCCAGCCTTGACTGCTGGTCTTCAATGAGGGGGTTTCCTCATGTCGTGAGAAACGTTCCCGGTAATGAACCAGCAGCCTCTCAGTACCTCTGTTAGTGGGTAGGAAGAAAATGAAGCGGTTCATATGCATTCATCTGCTCATTTATTTGGAAAACATTATTTGAGCACCACTGTGTTCCAGACACCATGGCAGGTCAGGGAAATACCAATGTGAGTGAAACAGGGCTACTTCCACCAATGAACTGACAAACTGCTGACCGTCAAGACTTTATATGTGTTGTTTACCATCAGTAAATGCCTAGAAAAGCACCTAATATATAGTATCTGATTAATAAATGTTTGTGGAATAAATTACTCATTGGAACAGGTAGGCAATAAACCAAGCTAAAACTTTCAAGCCTTATCCCATTCACCCATTAGCCTGGGACTTTAGCCCATTATAAAAGATTTTAGTGGTCACATGACATGGAACAGATCATGGGAATCAGGTGAAACCCCGTACCGCATCTGTCTCCACAGGAGTGGTTTTCATCAAGGTCTATGAACTCGCCTAGTACCTTGTGAGGGGAAAGGCTCTAGGCCACTCCTTTTCCCCTGGTTCTAGCGTTCCTGCAAGATTGGTGCTATTGCC
>NW_017731811.1:708014-715575 GCF_001890085.2 Hipposideros armiger | reverse complement strand
TGGGGCACGCACCTGTGTCCCTGTCCCAGGAGAACAGGGCTTTTCCAGAAAAAGCTTGGTCATTCTAACTTCTCCAAGCTGTGTCAGATGCTTTCTTCCCTTTGTTGGGTGTTCGGGTCGGAAATAAAATCCACCAGCCTGCACTTGGATGAGGGATGTGCAACTAGGGGATAAACCAGTCTCAGCATTTATGTGGCAGGGTCTCTGCCCTCGAGTGTGGGCAAATCCCATCAGCCTTTCTTCCCCAGATCCATTCCCTCCACCCCAAGTCTGAAGAGAGGTGCTTGAAATGGAACCAAAACTTATTTTACAGCCCACAGCCCTCACTGGTAGAAGTCATACCGGAGTGAGTGACAACCGTTATGTGCAAAGCAAGCAATTTCCTTTTCCCCCCAGGAGGAAGGGGTCCCCTCTGCTTCCTGGCACTTTCTCTAATATCTATTTTTAATTTTTTTTCTTTCCAGTGTATACCTTCATATGTGGGATAAGAGAATGGATGTTTATGCATACTATTATGAGCCAGACCCTGGCTTCCGTGATTTGGGCTATTAAATGAAGACATCGTCTTTTTTAGTGGAAAAAGTGCAGAATGACGTTAGAGAGTCACTCTCATTGGCGTTATATGATAAGCCTGCTAGAGGTTAGAGGCTTCTAGCTCAGGCACCAGGTATAATAAGGGAGAGAAGACGCTGTGTTTGCCAGTGGAGGGAAGATTTAATGTTCTGGGAGCAGGCAGAAAGCAGATTGCAGAGCTGCTCAGAAAAGACTTAAAAAAGAGGGTCTCGCCTGATGACCTCACCGAGGAGGGACTTTGGGCTGAAGGGAAATACCAAATGGGACGTCAGCTGTGTGTATGATATATACAATGTCAATACCCCTCTGGCTCCTACGTAAAATACTCAGAAAAGGCTGCAGTACCCCCCTCACACATCACAAAGCACAGTCCCTGGGAGACGTGAAGGAGTCCATCCTGTTCGTGGGACTGCAGGAGGCAGGACGGAAAAGTTTCACTGACATGCCGCCTACAGAAGCAGACATTTATTCGCTAACACCTCCCAGCAAGCCCTTCTCACAGCTCAGGAAACCCATTTATTTATTTATGCATCCAATCATTTATTCAAGAAATCTTTATTTAGTGACTATTCGATAGTAAGGAATGTGCTTGCTACTGGGGTTACATCAGCGAGCAAGCCAAGCTTTTTTTTTTTTTCTCTTAACCCTCATTTAACCCGTTGTCTAGTGAAGGAGCTAAAACAAATCAAATAATCACACCAGTTAATAATTAATTAACTGATTTCAATTACGGTCGTCCCCTCGGTATCTGAGGGACATTTGTTCCAGGAACCCCCGCAGATACCAAAATCCACAGATGCTCAGATCCCTCCCCCCCATATAATGGTGTAATATTTGCATATAACCTACACACATCCTTCCATATTCTTCAAATTATCTCTAGATTACTTATAGTACCTAATACAATGTAAATGCTATGTAAGTAGTTGTTAGGCTGTATCGTTTAGGGAATCCTGACAAGAAAGAAAAATCGGTACATGTTCAGTGCAGACGCAACTGTCACAGGCCTGACGACAGAGTGTGCGTCAGCAACCACGTAACATTTTCTTTCAAACATTTTCCATCTGAAGTTAGTTAAATCCGTGGATGTGGACCCCAGGAATACAAACGGCCAACTGCAATTCACTACAACAGTGATAAGTGCTAAGGAGGTAAAATATAGGCTGTTATGCTGTCCTTGTCTATGCAGACCCAGATAAGTCTGGGGGAGCCATGAAAGAATTCCAGGAAGAAGCCAACATTTAGTCTAAGACCTCCATACTGAGTGAGAGTTAGCCAGATAAAGGGGCGATTGAAGAAGGTACCTACCTAGCAGGGGAAATAGCACATACAAAGTTACTGGGGCAGGACAGGGAGAAGCCGCACAAGTTGAAGGCACTGAAAAGCCAGCTGATGCTGTGTGGGGAAGGGAGTTGGTCCAAGGTTAGACCGGAGGGTTTGGATCATGCAAAGTCCTATACATCATAGAAGAGATTGTAGACTTTATCTAAGAGTCACGGCAAGTCACAGGAAGGTTTTAAACATGATTCGAACATGATTCGAACATGGTCACATTTGCCAGACTCAGAAAAGTAAGCATCTCTACACAGCTCACCTAGTAAGTAGATTTCCGGGCTGACATCACATCCAGGCCCATCTGACTTTAAAGTACATGCTCGGTATGGGCTGTGATATTAGCCAACCGGTTTTTGAAGCAGCTCAATTCTCCAACTTGGGTTCGTTGAAGCAGCACATCCCCTGCCCCCTACACACACACACATATACACACACCACACACACCTCACACACACACCCCACACACACCCACACATACATACATACATACACAGACACACACCACACACACACACACCCCACACACACCTCACAAACACCACACATATATACACACATAGACACATACCACACACATACACGTACACCACACACACAATCAAACACACCACACACACAGACACACACACAGACACTCACACACACAACACACACACATACACAGACACAGACACACACCACACACTCACACACACAATCACACACACACACACACACCACACACACACCACACACACCACTCCGACATTTGTATACCGTACAATGTGATCTCCCCACTAATTCTAGTCATCATCTGTCACCACGCACACTTATCACAGCATTATGGACCATCCCCCACACCCTCCCTTCTGGTCCCCATCCCCTTGATCTCTGTTTCTACAAGTCTGTTATTGCTTTGCTTTGTTTTCAGATACCGTGTGTAAGGGAAATCATACAGTATTTGTCTTTTCTGCCTGACTTATTTCACTGAGTCATCCTGCTATGTTGATCCAAGTTATATGCACCCTGGAATCAGGATTATTCCTCTATAAACTGGACATGAAATGGAATAATATCCATCTAGTAGAGTGCGTGGTCCACAATAAGAACTCAAGAAGTGATCGCTACCTGCGAGTGGGCGGGACTAAGCCCCCTTTCACTCTGTGAATCGATGACTTTCCTGGGCCCTTCTGACAGATGCTCATCTTATGGGCTCCTTTCTGAAACCATTGGCAAGTGGCTTCCCAATCCCTTGGGCCGCATGTCCTCTGCCTCTTTCTAAAAGTTACGCCTCTCCTATGGAGACAAACTCATGAGGTGACAAGAGAATGTTCATCCTTAAAGAAAACACCTAAACTGATAAAGGCAAATTCATTAGAAAAATGTTCCCATTCATACGAAAGACCCCTTGAATCATCTCAGCATCCTGAGTCAACATAACACACGATCACCCTCTCCTTATTTTGCCAACGAAGTAGCAAGTTGGTTTCTATCCAACCCTTTCAAAATCTCCAATTTCACCCACCACCTGATCTGTTAGCTCCCTTTCAAATGTCCGCTTCCTGAGGTGTTTCTACCTCAACATCCATATGTGAACATGCTCCTGGTCTCTCAAAGATGAAGAACAAAAACAAAACAAACAAACAAAAAAACCTCATGAAAGACAAATATCAAAGCTCAGTTTTTCCTTGGAAAGCAGGCAGCTGACTGGGCAGTGAAGTCACTGGGCTCCCAAGACGTGATTTTCTCAAAGGCTTGGCAGAGTAGTTAAGTTGGCAACAGGGCAGAAGCCATTGCCAGGAATGAGACACCCTGGAGTGAATGTGCAAAGGGCCACAGGGCAGGGACCTCATGAAGGGGGGACAGAGGGTCACCCCGATGGGAAATGACCACGCAGGACAGCGACTGTAGACACACAGACCCACGAGTGCCAGGGCTTGCTGACTCATTTATTTCTTTAATTGTACAGTTTCCCCTTAAAAAATTACTTCCCATCAGTGTTATCAGCATGGCCTCAAAATGACTTTCCTATTATTGCTTATAAACAAAACCTTTATCACAGATAGCTTGCCTGCTGAATTAAGACACTGTGTTAAGCAGTATATTGCTTCTGTCTGGCAGATCAGCTGTTTGTAGGAAGATAATAATACCGAAAGCAACCACAACAATCAGCTACTGTAAATTAACTTAACTGTGTGAAATAATGCCTTCCCTATCAGATTAGCTTTCTGAATGACTTTATCCTTAAATTAAAGCTTGCTGGGGCTCAAGAGTAAATCATTTAAATGGTGCCGGGTTTTTCAGGTAATGTCTTCATATATTACTATAATTTCACTCCACCAAGGCATGCAGATGGCTTTGGTCTCTAGCTGCTTTTCTCCAGAAAAACCTCTCCTGCACTGCCATTTTGTAATTACAGGGCGGCTGAGCGCCTGCCGCTACTAGATTTCCCAGGGTGCACCAGCAGCCAAGGCAATGTATCTTAAAATTATTATTCTTGTGTGGCCCTCGTAACATAAATGTAAATCTTTTATGCTAACGCTGTCAGAGGGTTAGCTCTGGGGCTCCAAGGTGTGCTGATGTAGAAATCACCCGCCATCCATCAACCGAGGACCATTTGGGAACTGGCAAATAACTCGCTTTGGGTGGGGGGAGGGGAGAGGATTGCAAGCGGAATATTACTCTGGAGTTCGAGTGGAATCACACAGGCACTGCTGCTGCTTCTTTTTTGGGGGGGAGGGGGTGGGGAAGGGGAGGGCATCCTACAAAGCCATCTGTATGGGGGAGTCTCATAGCTCAGCAGCCCTCTCCTGGGAGGGTAGGGAAGTTTGCCACAAATATAGGTCACTCTGATATTGCAGTGCTATCTTCTGCAGATTACATTTTGGAGAGAAGATGGTGAAATAGCACCTTCAGAAGCTGCCTGGAAATTAACCTTCTCTTTGAGCTCCTGCCTTGAGAAGCACCTGTCTGCTCCAGTGAAAGAGTTTACAGGAATCTGACCCAATCTCAGTGGGTTCGAATCCCCACCGCCCTCTCCTCTAGGAGCGTCCAGATCTTGGCTTTGGGACTGGGGTGGGGGATGTTTCTGCCAAACTGGGCACCAGAACAGGGAGAAATCAGGTGACAAGGAGACCTCAGAGGCAAGCAAGAGACAGGAACGCAAACGCTGGGGGGACAACGGGCACTAAATCAGAGGATCTAAAGAAACAGCCAGGGACACACAACCTGGAAGATGAAGTCTTTTCAAAAGCAGGAGGGCAGAGAGGAAAAGAGCAGGTCAGAAAGGCCACGAGAGAAGACAGTATTCATAATAACAATGGCAGCAGTAATAGTAAAAATAACAATAAAGTAATAATAGTAATATAGTAGTAATCATAAAGCAATAGTAATAGCAATAGTATAGCAATTGTTATAGGAACAGGCACTGTTCCAGGAGGTTTGTACGCTGTATATTCTATCTTTACCAACTTAAGATGCCAACCTATCTTGACCAACACTATCTTTGAGGCTTTTCTTCATAAACTAGTGGGAATGATGGGTGAGTCATTCAGCCTGGCTTGAAGACAGGGCGCAGTTCTTGGTAAGCACTGGGCCATGGGACTGAGCCTCACCCACCCTGTGGCATGTGCATGGCAGTAATTCAATGAGTGCTGGACGGAATTAGGGGGTTTGTAGCTCGCCCAAGACATTTCTAGTAAATGTGCCTCCAGTTGATTTAGTGGACCATGGCGGCAATGGCCAAATTTCATCCACATGTGGATTCTTTCTCCAAGAACATCTTTCGTGATTCACAAGTTTATCGATAATAGCAAAAGTAATGGTTCAACAATGGAGCATGTGACACAAATCAGCTCATGTATTCCTCCCAAGAGCACTGTTGGAGGGATATTATTATCTTTGTTCTACAAATGGGAAATCTTAGCACAAACAGGTTACCGTGCTTGACCAGAGAGTAAGCGTGAAACCAGAAGTTAAGTCTGAGAAGTTCAACTCTCACCTCTCTTAACTGTTAATCTAGATAACCATGGATACAAAGTACATACTGATATGACACTTACATCACAGGAGGGGTATCAAAATGTATAGAGCACCTCCTAATGCCAAGCCTTATTTGAAACTCTATATATTATTCTAATTCAACTATGTAAAGACTCTACAAGGACATGGTAAGCAGCTATGTGGAAATATGTTTGGAGGTACCTGTCCACCCTTGCCCTCTTGCCTGAGAATCGGCCCCCATCACAGCCTCTGATATTTATGTGATGCCCTTCTATGAGTCAGCTTTATCTAGGTTATGCTGCAGTAACAAAACACCCCTAAATCTCAGTGACTTATAGCAACGAAGGTTTATTGCTCACTCACGTTATCAGCTGGTGGAGGGCCAGCTGTGGCTCTGCTCCCTTGTCTGAAGGAGCAGCCCTGCCTAGGACATTACCATTCTCGTGTCAGACGCAAAAGTGTGATGCCAGATAGCTCTCAGGATGTCTGCTCAGAAGTCACCTCTGTTGCTTCACTCCCATATCATTAGCTGGAGCAAGTCTCATGGCCAGGCCGATATGTAGGGGCGTGAAGAAGAACCTCAGACAAACACCCAGTAACAAGGGGCNTCTTTGGCGATATTTTGAACCTGTTTCCTTTTATTTGGTCCCTGGTTACCTGGCCCAAAACTTAATACCTCCCCCACCCCAAGAAAGACAGCTCTTCTTATGCCTGTACCTGTCATCCTGCTGTTCTCCTCCTACTACTAAACCAGCTCCGTTCTTCTTTTTCAATGATCCTCCATCAATTCCCCAAAAGGAAGGGTGGAATGCCCCATGGAAAAGAAGTCAAAAGGTATATATGCCTGAAATAGAAAGCCATGGCCACTGCGGGCCTGACACATCAAGTATTTCCTGGGACTACAGCACGACCACAGCTGCAAGGCGGTCCCAAGTGGCAACTGCCAAAGGCCTGTTGTAGAAAGATGACCTCAATTTCCGCTTCTGTCAGTCAGGCCATCTTCCCAGGCCCCATGTCTAATTCAGAAACCTTCTGTACACTTCAAATTCACCCTGTTTTTGCCCCTGGGGCTCAGGGACAGGAGCCAAGGGCTTCCAGAGTTGCTGTTCTCTTTCAGTGCTTTTCGTAGAATAGAGAGTGATTGAGAGTGGGAATTGCAGATCAAAAGGAAACAGTGAAATGTCATCAGCATTACATAATTTGTCCTATCACTTGTCAACATTGATCCCCTTAATACTATCCGTTTGACAGATGAGCGAGGCAGGATTGTAGAATGCTAAGAAGTAAACGAGTGGGATAAAAAGACAGCCATATTTGATTACCCTCTGAGATCCAAAGGATTTGAAAGTCATGACACTGGTTATTACTACGTCTTTGGAGAGTGGAACAGAAACTTAATCTATCTAATAAAATTGCCTCCAGAGATAAACTTAATCTAAACTTTCAGCTATCTCTCAGTATAATCTAATGGATTTTTCTTGGTCTCCATTGCAGCATGAGACAGCTGGCTGGAAGATAGACCCACCATGTTAATTAATCCACTTCGCTCTTGTCAAACGGACATGGTTATGTGGAACACAGTTGGTGCTTCTGAATGTATTAGGGTCCCATATTTAATAGAACTTGTCTGGTGGGACAATCGCAGCCTTTCAGACTGGGAAGGCTGCCCGAA
>NW_017731811.1:684087-704214 GCF_001890085.2 Hipposideros armiger | reverse complement strand
CACTCCCATATCATTAGCTGGAGCAAGTCTCATGGCCAGGCCGATATGTAGGGGCGTGAAGAAGAACCTCAGACAAACACCCAGTAACAAGGGGCTGGGAAGGGATGGACACTGAGCAGTCTACAATACTGTGATCAAGCCCCTACCCCACCCATGAGAGCCGCCACTCACAGCTCATTGGACGATGGGTAAGTACTCAATGCAGAGATTGCTCATCTCCTTAGCATCTGGAATTAGAACACCCTAAGCTGGAACTTGAAGCAGAAAGGCCATGATGTAGACTGGGGAGAGTGTAAGCAATCAAACATGTCAGCTGATGGGGAACACAGCCGGCTCATCAGCAGGACAAGGACAATAAGACAGACACATGGTGTTGGGGGGAAGGGGGGCAAGGAACATGAAAAGGGGAAATCCTGAAATCCTGGGAGAGAGCAGTCTTCCTTTTAGTTGGTCTTTAAGTCTGACCTCCAAATTCTTAGTCATTAGAGCTGATTTGAGCTGGTTTCTGTTCCTTACGATACTGAGGCCTCAGAGAGGTTAAGTCACTTGCCTGTAGTCACAGAGCTCTCAAATGGGAAAGCCAGATTTCAGATGTACATCTCTAAAACTGCCTTGTTTTTACATTTATGGTGAACTATTTCTACATCCAAAAACCTAATGAATAATACATACTCATGTACCTACAACCCAGACCATGGAATAAAATTTCACCAATAGAGTTGAAAACCCTGTGCGCCCCTCCTGGACCCCACTTCTCTTCCTCTTAACTGCTCCCTCCACCCAAAAGGTAAATATTCTGGATTTGGGATTTACCATTCCCATGCATTTATTTCTATGTTTTCAAAAAGTGTACATATGTCTGCTTCTGTATGGTTTTAAATATAAAAATGGGGTCGTTCTGTGTGTTTTCTTCTAAAGGTCTTTCCAGACAAAATGTACTATGTTTCTCAAAGACGATGGTGCCTAAAGCTCTATCTGGTGATGGGTTCGCTGGGAAACAGACTCTGAGATTCACATGCATGAGGTTTATTGGGGAACGCTGGCAGATTCGTCCTTTGTGGGAGAATGGGAAAAGCAGGGTTCGGGAACCATGCATTTTGCCGTGAAGTCCTCAGCTGATCCCTGGAGAGCTCTAGAGCTGGGGTGGTCTTCAGAGTTCTCCCAAGTTGAGGCAAGAAAGTCAGACCTTCATTCTCGACACCGTCCAGTTCATGGATTGGGGCTGCTGCTAGGGCGACGGTGTGACCTTGGGTGATCCAGGCTTCTCAGGCCAAAGGAGTTTCTAGGAAGGCAACCTGCCTGAGCCGGGTCAGCCACCAATGCTCTCAGTCTCAGGGACAGTGAGAAACTCAGTTTCGAAAGGGTATCTGGGGGCCGGCCGAGCGGCGCGATGGTTAAGAGCTGGTTTGGGACGCCAGAGGGCCCCGGTTCGGATCCCACATATGAGGGCCAGTGACGCTGCCCTCTGCAGCTAAGATGGTGAACGGCAGCTCGACCTGGGACTGGGCTGCCGTGGGTCGCCAGCGATGGCGTAGGCTGCAGTCCCCTGCTGTAGTGGGTTGCCATGGGCTACTGTGTGTAGCCAGCAGCCAGCGTGAGCGGCCAGCAGCCGCAGTGAGCGGCCGTCCAGAAGCCGGCGACTGATCTGCCTCACCTGGGAAGAGCGCAATGATGGTGCCAACTTGGGCCAGTGAAGCAACGTCCTCCACAACTAGACTGAAGAACAAAAAGGACAGCAACTTGCCTGTTCCCCTTCCCTCAATTCCCCAATAAAAATCTTTAAAAAAAAAAAAGGGTATCTGGGCAGTGCCACCCACCCACTATGATAGTTCCTGGTTCTTTCAGGGTCCAGGACTAACCAGGTCTATGTTACCTTCAGACACCTTCCTCCACCAACCCATTTAGTTCTGCTCCTTGACCTTCCAAGAGAAATTGTTCCATGCTCATTTTAGATGTATCTAGAGACCAACAGCGCTTTATCCCCCTGTCTCAATTAGAATGGATAAGCCAGAAAGGGGCGCCTTGCCTAAGATTTTTTAGAGTAATAGGCCATTATTTCTAAGAAGAAATCTTCCCTGGATGCCACTGACCTGGAGAGCTTTTCCAGTTTTCTCCTTCCTTTTAAAGCTTTGTGACCCGAGGTATTGGAGCCGGAGCGTTATGTAAGAAACTCCAAGCAAAGAGACTTGAACTCGACTTGAAGTCTTTCTTTAATATTCAATAAAAAGTTGGAGATTTATCGGCCTATGGCAGAGACCAATTTCCTGTGACATGGACCAGAGAGGAGATTAAAAAAAAGATTTTTAGAGCAGCACCCATATTTCTTAAGAGAGGCAAAGAACAGAGCTCACCTAATTTTGCAAATCGGGTGTCTGGCACCATTCTTTTCTCTAGGCTGAGCTGAAATTAGAAGGCTGGAACTAAAATCCTGCACTCTCCCCCACAGGGACCATTTCCATTTTCCTCTGAGTAACAGCCCCATAAGGATCGTCTTCACGGCTCTAAGGTCAAGGTTGGAAGTGGCTGAGTGTGGAAAAGATTGAAGACCGTGCCACAGGCTTTCAGTGATGCTCACTGGCATGCTTTATGCAGCCGGAGGAAGGAGAAGTAATTCCAGCAGGATTCTGAATTTAGAAGCTCTGCTGCAAAGGCCTGGGACAGGAAATATGGCAGCCAGTACTGCCAATAGGTTGGCACGATCTATCAATCCCCAAAGTGTCTCCAGCTCAGGGTCACTTTGTCTGAGTTTGGATACTGGCTCTGTGACCTTAGGCAAGTTACTTAACCTTTCTGGGCATCTGGTTCCTGGTCTGTAAAATATAGATACCTACAGTACCTACCTCATAGGGTAGAGGTGTAGGTAAAAGGAGATAACACATGCCAAGCTTTGAAACAATGTTGGCACATAATAAACACTCAAAATGCTATGTTATTACTCTGATTATATTTACCCATTGGAAAAAGAACTAAATCTGGTTCAAGCCTGGCAGGCTCCGAACTGATATATCGGAAGTAGCCTCAGTGGAATTAGAAAGCAAAGGATTCAACTCAACCAGGCAAATAGTTATGGAGCCTATGATGTGCAGGCTCTGAGTTAGACTCTCTGGATTTACATGTAAAGAAAATATGGGCCCTGCGCTGAAGAGGAGACAGCCACACAGAAAGCATGACACACACCCAATGCCACACTCGAAATTGTGTTCCACGTGGCACGGTAGCCCAGAACGGGGAGTAATTAAGCCTGCGTCGGACTGGTCTGCAAAGACATTCTACAAGGGTGATATTGGAACAGGGTTTTGAAAGATGGATAGGCGTTTGACAAGGTGCATAAAATGGGGAGAAATTCCAGGCAAGGTGATAGCAAGTGAAAAGGTACAGCTACCTGAAAGCACACAACATACGTGTAGCTACAAAACTTCACGCTTTCAGCAGGAATGTGGGCTTGTAGCAAGAAATTATAGGTAGATAAAAAGTATAACTATTGCACTGTGTTGTACAGCTGAAACTAATTCTAAAAAATGTGTATTTCATAATAAAAAATAATTTTTAAAAAAAGAAAGGAATTATAGGTAGAGAGGTAATTAGGGATAAGAGCAGGACAGGCCCTGAATGTCATGATAAGGAGTTTGAGCATCCGGCGAACAACAGGAACATAAGGCTATGTGTTACCTCCACACCCTCCATTTAGTTCTGTTCCTTGACTAATCAATATCACCAACCCTTTCTTGTGGCGCCAGGTCACATTTTCTTTTTTTTGGTGGTGGTGGGGGGGGGTGGGTAATGACTTTATTTTTTTTTTAATTTTTCTCTGCAATATTTATTTATGTATGTATGTATGTATGTATTTATGTTTATTTTTTTCAATTACAGGTGACATTCAAGGCCAGGTCATTCTATCATTTATGACACTTGCATTTGGCGTTGTCTGCACATCAGGTAGAGTGCCATTCACTGGGATGGCTTCATAACTAAGTAAGCCAGCATCTCTGTCTTGGAAAAGCTCAAAGTTGAGGAGGAAAGACATGCAATCAATGCACCCTATGGGGTCTCATGACACAGATAAGTGTGGGATTCTGTAGTAACAGAGCAGAAAGTCTGGCATGCGAAGGAAGAAAAGCAAAAGGGAGGGGAAAGAAAGGGAGGAAAGGGGAGGGGAGGGGAAGGGAGGGGAGGATGAACGAAAGAGAAGGACTACAGAGAAGAGACATTTGCATGGGATCTTAAGCATGAGTCACAGCTCCATCATCTTCAGATCATCACATGAGAACACGGTAAACAACAATCAAGGCCTGGGGAAGAACTTAGTTAACTGTCCGGAGATATGAAAAGGTTTCAGATGGCTGAAATGATGATGATGATGATGATGATGATGGCTGAAATTATTGAGTGTGAGTGTGTATAACGCTCCCTGTTCATTCAAGCGAAATACATCTCTCTCTGAAGCCCCAGCTTCCTTTAAGATCTCATTGGCCAGAACTGGGTCACATGCTCATTCCTCAACCAATGGCTGGCAAAGTGTAATGAGGTTTCTGATCCACCGTGGATCAGCCACCAGGAACGGAAGAGTTGTCCGTTTTCCCTGAACACATGCCTGCCCCGACTTCAACCAAATGAATGTTAACAGAGAAGAGGGGAGGAGGGTCGTCAGTAGGCAGCCAGGTGTCTCTACCATCCATTCTGATGACATCTCATTTGGGGAGTCCAGATAGAGTTGAGAAGAAGACCTAGCACAGATGCCTGAAGATGACCAATATTTGGAAATCGGAGAGGGGAGGTCTCAGCAAGGAAACCTGAGACTGAATAGACAACGAGGTAGGAACAAAATAAACAGGTTGTGGTGTCATGGAGACCCCAAGTGTGAAGAAGAAGGGATGTGAGAAGGACTGTCAATCACAAGAACGTATAAATAACTTTAAATGGCATGGAGTTTAAGGCAGTTCTATGTTCCAAGAGGATCAGGCAGAGGGTACAATGACAGATGAAGACCTAAGGGACAACTTCTGAATGGTAGAATTCCAAGCACGGAGGCGCCTGGCCAAGAATACTTTCCTTCCCAACGCAGCCATAGCGGCCTCCCCTTAACTCTGGCTCCAGCTGCTGCTGAGTCTGTCCCAGGAGGTCAGGCAGTAACAGGATTCAGGGAAAATGCTGCTCTGAGAAGCAGGGAGTTCATCTTTCTGGAGCAGGGAGAAGGCAGTCTCGTCTGGCAGTGAGGTGACAGGGTTCCAATGGATTTCCCTCTCCCAGATCAAAATGAAACGAGAGCCTGTCAGCCAACCCGCTGAACAGTCAATCTTCCCTCTTTATGGGTGTAGCTTTGACGTTATTGCAGGAGTCTAGCAGCAAATGAAAAGGAGATCATCCTGGAAGAATGTATGAATTCTCTTTCTAGGGGCTCAGAACATGCATCTGGGCTGGGGAGGTAACCTGTTGGACAGATAGACAAACAGAGAGGTGGAGAGTCCTCCCCATCAATCCTAGCCAGCCAAGACTCATGCCACCTACACCCTTAGAGACTTCCTTTGCCAGAGCCAACAGATTTTCTTGTGTGCTTATGGGAGTCGGAGTTGTTTTCTCACTCTGTTTCAAGATAGTCCTCTCTTTTACACTATCTCTGGCTTACTCTTTCTGAGCCTTGGTATTTTCCTTTGCAAAATGGAAAACAAATACCATCAGTCCCACCTCGCTCAAAACGCTGACATGAAATTGTTTTTGCAAAATGTCAAGTGTTATGAGGGTATAAGTCATTCCTGGAGACATGGCCCTGGTTATGTAGAGGACTACAGAACTCTTGACCCAGCCAAGTCTGCTCCTGGTCGTTGTTTCAGTAGATAACAGCACCCCGCTGCTGTATCTAAAAATCATGGAGTCATTTTTGATGCCTCTTATTCTCCCACATGCCATATGCAATCTCTCAGCAAATTCTATTTAGTCTAGCTTCAAAATATGTCCCTACATAGTATACTTCTTACCTCCTCCGCAATGACCATCATTGTTGGACAACCACAATAGCCACATAACTGTTCGCTCTGTTTCCACCTTGGCCGCCCTACCATCTCCTCCGCAAACTGCAGCCAAGGCAGGTGGTCCTTCTGAAATGAGAATCTGGTCATGTCACTCCCCTGCTCTCAAGACTCCAGTCGCTCCCATCGGATTTCATCAAACCAGGCTCCACCCCTTGTTCCTGGCATCCTTCAGGAACTTATTCAACTGTCTAAAGACATGGAAAGTTTGAGGATGGCCCTCTCCTTCGGTTCAGTCTGTTCCAGTTCCACGGGTCTGTCAGTTACTCTCTGAACATGCCAAGTAACTTCCTACCCCACAATCTTTGCATGTTTCCTCCCCTCTGATGGTAGCAATTCTCCCCCAGGTTTCAGCATGGTTCAGTCTTTCTCCATTCAGATGTCTGCCCAAGGGGTATCTCCTCAGTGACCAATTTCCTGATAGTCCTGTTCAAAGCAACACAGACGCATTTGGGCACCACACACAGACACACACCGCTTCCCCTATCACACAGACCCTTCGCCCTTCTTTGCTTTTCTTCCTCATTGAAGTTATCAGAACCTACCATTATATTACATATTTGTTTATCCTTTGATGTCTATCTCCCCCCTCCACAAAGTAAGGACAGGGAATGTTTCTCATATACCACACCTTCTCCAAATCGTAGAACAGTATCCTGGAATATAGTAGGAACTCAAGTATTTATTTATTTATTTATTTATTTATTTTTCGGTTTATCCATACTTAGCTTTATTCTCAATTAACCATCTAGCAAGAGTACAGATCCAAAGAGTAGAAAAAAATAAAGGAGCCCATCAAAAAAAGTTCCCTGGCACGTGAGACACAGGGCATGATGTTAGGAGCCCTGTTTAGGGAAGGAAATGTTGGCCATGTCATGGATGCCATTTTTGTCAATGATTCGAACACTGAAGGTTGGCAGATTCAGGATGAAGCGTTTCTGGATCTCCTCTAGACATTTCCTAAGAAGCCCCACTGCCCCCTCACGTGAGATAGTTGGCGTGTAGTATCGGTCCAGGATACTAAGAGTCAGGAAGGCACCATAGCCGTGGGCTGCAAAGGGGGCCTTGGCCAAGGCTGCCAGGTAGTCCATGTAGTAGAGCGCTGGGCCCTCGTGCTCGTCGTAGCCAGCCAGGAGGAGGTCAATGTGATACGGGGTCCGACTCCGAAGACAGTCAGCCAGGTTTCGGCGTGTGAAGTTAGCTGCTGCTGTGGGAGACAATTCATAACCATTTCGCGTCTTATAAAGTTGCACATTTTTCTGAATATATTCTGCAAACTGTACAGTGTCTCCAGCCTCTCCAACACATAGGAGTAAGATTTTTTTCACTCATCTTAAACATCTTGTCATGATCGTCCTTCATCTGGACAATGTTGCTGGCGGCCACCCGGTCGGAGGCGACAAGGACATAATCGGGGCCCTGAATGCCGATGAGGTATTCCATGATGGCGGGACGCCAGGGGTTGCAGGCTCGACAGACAACGGGACTCGCAGGCTTCTCAGCCTCACCCATGAGACAGCACTGCGGACCATTTCAAGTATTTATTGAATGAAAGAATGAATGAACAAACAAACGAACGGTGTTATTCCCCAACATTGACTAGCTTTAGAAAACTAAAATCCATATTGATATGTGAGTGTGTATGTACCTACATTTCTAATTTTAACTTTGCTCAGCTTAACTCAGATTCCACTAAGCCTGCTATTTCCATCAGAGGTGAAACCCTGACCTTCCTGGGAGAACCAAACAGTGCTCCAGTTTGGGCTGTGTTACTTCCCTCCCTACCCTGGGGGGTTGTTCTCCAACACCTGGTGGTAAAGGTTGACCCACTGTTCACTTTACTGGACAGATAGAAATCCTACCAGAATTCAGCTTATTTAGAAATCTGCTCCAGGTTGATACCTTGTGGTCCTACCCAAACATGGGAATGGCAGTGGGTTGAGTATGAATATGTAGGTTAGCAAAACGTGTGCTTGATAACACACAGGGCAGGAGGAAACAATCCAAACGTGTGTACCATCCGGCCATTTCATTCGAATGACCATGTAGCCAAAGTTAACCAAGGAAACGCGTGGTTCCACTTGGTTCACAAGGAAAATAAGAATTGCTGACGTCTTTAATGAGACCTTATTGTGTGACAGGCACTGTGGTAAGCATGTCACTTACCTTATCACCTAATTGAGGAAGGCAGCCATTTTCTAGGAACACGAGGGGGGAGAAGATCTATGATAACCTCCAGTGTCTTACGCCTGTCTTATGATTATTCAGACCTACCGCCCCAGCAACCTCACAAGGCATCTCATCTCAGGGTCCCACAGGCATCCCAAGTTCACCTTGCCCTGAAGGAATCCACCATTTTATTTCCCAGCCTCTCTTCTTGGGCTGCCCATGTCGGTTCATGGGATCACCAGGCACCAAAGCATCAATGGCGGGAAACAGGATGTCCCCTAGACTCTGCCTTCTCCCTCCTGCTTCCAATCCATTCTCTCTCGGAAATGGCAAGAAGATCAATCTCCTCGTCCCTGTTAATTCCGCCACTGCCTTTGGTGCCCATGCCTATGGGAGGATTAGCCATCCCTGTCTTGTTGAGCCCAGGAGGTGCCATAAAACCTGCTTTGGATTACGAGCAGAAGCATTGTGTGTGTCCCTCAGGCAGCACCTTTAAGAGCCAGTTTGTAACTCACTATGTCTATTTTTCCTTCTGCCACACAACTGAAATATTCCAGATCAAGAGGCTTCTCTCTCAGCCCAGATCTTAGAGTGAGGAAGGACTGGAGAAGAACCCCAGACAGCCTATAATGAAAATGTATTTTGAGTGAGAAAGCCTTGAAAGCCACCGAGGCTTGCAGGCTTGCTTGTTACTGCAGCAAAACCTAGCATATCGTGCCTGATACACTACCCTAATACATGGACCACAAGAGAGAAACCTGCCTTGAAAGCTACTGAGAGTTGCAGGTTTACTTGTTAACACAGCACAACCTAGCATATCCCGATTGATAAATTTCCTTAACAATATCTTACTTGGGCCGGCTGAGTGGCTCAGTTGGTTAAGAGTTGGCTTGGGAGCGCGAGCTCTGAGAAGCAGGGCTGCTGGTTCGGTTCCCATATGGGCCAGTGATGCTGTGCTCTCTATAGCTAAGATGGTGAACAACAGCTCGACCTGGAGCTGGGCTGCCATGAGTCGCTGGAGACAGCATAGGCTGCAGTGGGGCTGCAGTGGGCTGCCGTGAGCTACTGTGAGCGGCCGGCAGCCAGCAAGAGCTGCCGTGAGCCGCCGTGGACCACCATGAGCAGCCGTCCAATGGCCGGCGAGTGACTGCCTCAGCCGGTGAGAGCACAATGATCAAAATACCAACATGGACCAGTGAAGCGATGTCCTCCACAACTAGACTGAAGAACAAAAGGACACCAACTTGTCTGTTCCCCTTCCCCGATTCCCCAATGCTGTTCCCCTCCCCCAATTCCCCAATAAAATCTTTTTTAAAAACCCAATATCTTACTTGGATAACAAAAGTTTCCACCTAGATTTCTAAACTTCTTGGTCATCTTCTAAACCTGGAAGATGTGATAGTGATTTCTGTATTGTGATGACATCATTCTCTAATCCCTAACTTAGGCATTAGCAAACTTTTTCCTAAAGAGCCAGACAGTAAATATTTTAGGCTTTGCAAGCCATATGGTCACTATCACCATTACTCAACTCTGCTGTCGTAGTGTGAAAGCAGCCAAAGACA
Source organism: Hipposideros armiger (assembly GCF_001890085.2). Taxonomy (NCBI): domain Eukaryota; kingdom Metazoa; phylum Chordata; class Mammalia; order Chiroptera; family Hipposideridae; genus Hipposideros; species Hipposideros armiger. Next base: position 694,457 of record NW_017731811.1, on the reverse strand, counting down.
ATAAATAAATCAATAAGTGTGGCCATGTGCCAATAAACTTTGTTTATGGACACTCAAATTTGAATTGCGTATCATTTCCACATGTCACAAAATATTATTCATCTTTGAGTTTTTTTTAACATTTAAACATGTGGAAACCATGCATAGAGCTACTGAGTTATTTTAAAATGGGCAGCAGCCTTGATGTGACCCTCAGGCTGGGTAGAGTTTGCTGACCCCTGGTCTAGCTGAAGGCCCCTGAGCCCTGAGCATGGCATTGAACGCCCTTCACAGTTTTGCCCCAATGGCTTACACACACACACACACACACACACACACACACACACACACACACACACACAGCTTTAATCTTCCTGAAGCTGTCATCATTCGCTGAATCTACCTTGGGTATCCTGAGGCCTTTGCCCATCCTGGTCCCTCTGCTATGAATCTATGAATGCCTTTCCTCTTCTTCCATACCAGGTAAGCTTTGATTAATCTAGCAAGCCTGCGTTCAAATGTCACATTCTTCATAAAAACTTTCCCAATGCCAGAGGCGGGTTTAGTTGCTCTTTCTGTGTTCCCATAGAACATGCATGTGGCTTATCATGGAGCCCATTAATATTCTGGACTAGGATTTTTCACCCTTGGTGTTCCTGGCATTAGGGGACAAATAATCCTTCGCTGTGGGGGGCTCTCTTGCACACTGCAGGCTGTTTAGCAACATCTCAAGCCTCGACCTAGCGGATGCTGGTAGCACATTCTCCCCAGTTGCAACAACAAAAAATGTCCCCAGATAATGCCAAATTCCCTTGTGTTCACACCCCCCACCCAATGAGAATCACTGCCCTAAATACTGACTTGGGCTTTTAAGCTGTTGGGTCTTGAGGACAAGAAATAGAGAGTTCTTTATTATCATCAGCCCTGGGTTAGCACAGAGCAGGCCTTCAGCAAATATTTGTTGAATGAAAAAAAAAAACGAATAAGACACTGAAAATCATTGACTCCATTAGCATTGATCTGAATAATTTTTTTAAAAATGTCATTCTAGTAATTCTGCAGTTACTGTTTTGCTTTTACCTTTGCAGAAAAGCCAGCTTTGTAAAAATCTCAGCATCCTAAAAGGATTTTCTAGTACATGTATTGTTTTATTTATGCTGCTCTCACAAGTGCAATTAACACTGCATCTGTTTTACTAACAATTCCCTTTCTTTTATGTAGTGGTTTATATTTCTCTGAATGTGCGCAGGCCTGGGCCTTCCACAATCTGCAAGTGGATAAATCGCTGCATATGGATGGGGAGAAAAAGACAAGCAGAAGTCTCGGGGCATTGTCTCCCTATTCTCTGGCATATCCCAGGCTAAACGTGCTAATTAGTTTACACATCCCACTGCCAGTAGATCAGAGAAGAGATAAGAGGAGATAATGTTGTCCAGTGAGAGCACTGTATTTGGGGGCTGTTGAATCTCCCCTTTCATTGGTGTTTGGGTAGTTCTTCCTCCTCACAGTCTAACACAATTCAGTAACATCCACACTGAAACCCAGTCAGTTGTAAGGATGTGTCTCATGGACTCTGAGGTCCCGCTCATCAAAAGGGATCAAACTTTAAGTCGCAAATATGTTCCTGTGCATTGTCCTAGGTTGGCCAAATTGATGCCAGGAAATATTCCCTTCTGGTTTGAATATTAAAGACGATAGGTGAGTGTTTGAATGAATATGAATGAGGGTTTTGCCTTTGAGTAAAGAAATCGTGAGGAACATGGGAGCCAGGTTGCCTGGGCTCCTTTCTCATCTGACTCTGCCATTTCCGGTGGGGAACCTTGGACATGCTTTGCAATGTCTGCACATAGTTTCCTCTTTGGTAAAACAGGAATAACAGTAGTACCTACATCCTAGGACTGTTATGAAGATTAAAAGATGCATACATGAAAAGTACTTAGTGAAGCACTTGGCACATACACACACAATAAATTCCTTCTATTACTAATAAGATCCCATGATTCTTGGCACAGTAAAAGCACTCGATTAATATTGGCTATTATTATATCAAGAGTTAAAATTGTTCTTTGGAGATCATTTGGTTCATACCTTTCCTTTAAGAGCTATGAGCCCTTAATCCCTACACCAAAAAAAAAAACGAAATAAAAAAAAATGTGTACCCAGAGATGCTGTGATAACCATCAACCAGATGAAAATAGAGACAAACTTGAACTTCCATGTTTTGAACACCTACCATGCACCAAGTTTTGTATTTTAGCTGTATATTGCTTCACCCAAATGTAAAACTCCATGAAGTCAGGGACCTTGCCTGCTTCATACGATAGAGTGAGATAACAGGATGACAGAGAAAATCATGGGATATTCGGTGAAAATAAAAATTGGGATCCCAGAGGTGGAGCCCTGACAGGGATGACAATTAGGCGAGTCTTACAGAAAAAATAGGCAAGAGAGAGAAGTATTGTGTGTGTGCACTCTATCTCGCTGCTTTTTTCAAAGCCCGAATCAACAAACCTTCCCTTTACCCACACACCCTGGGGGGATATGAGCAAAATATAAACATTAACATTGGAGATCATTTTTTATTAGTATGTCTTTACCTCTGCACCGAGGGGGAAATATACTTATCCCAAGCCTTAACGAAAGCTTGATTCCCAGCTTTGATGGGACGTTACCCATTTCTCCATGACTGGCCTGTTTTCATTATCTTCCCCTAGAGATCGAGCCTTGTCTGGGTACCATGATGGCCATATTCTAAATTTAACTGACCGCACAGATGCATTACTTGCAAGCAAGAAAGAGCCTTTCCCTTCCTGACTTGGAGAAGCAGCATGTTTACGGCCTGTTCCTAAAAGTCTGCATAAAATACAGCTTCAGGATCTTGTCTGTGAGTAGGCTACCTGGAGTCAAGTGTGTCCTTTAAAATATGATGCATGACTTGCGAGAATGGTTCCTTAGTCTCTCGCCTCCCCACTTTGGCCCCCTCGAATCCATTGCTCTCCTATAAATAACGACGGGAGGTGATGGCCTGACCACTACTTTCATCGTGCCCCCACCTGTACGGGATGTCTTCCCTGGTGGATTTTTGTTAAGAAACAAAATACAACTTTTATTGAGATCAATAAAAGATTAAGGTGACAAAGTGATTTATTGACTAGAGAGGAGGCTCATTTTTCCCTCACAACTGCAATCGCTGCCGGAAAGGATGTTTTTTTCACCCTGGGTCCTCAGGAAAGTGGTGAGAAGCCAAGACTCATTTATCAAATCAAAAGAGAATGATTAAAAACCATAAGGAAACAGACAAAGAACACACATGAGCCAAAGTTGTACTATCATGGGTTATTGAGCTGAAATACCAGGTCATAGCGTAGGAAGGGGTGGAGAAAATACACTGGGTCTTATGGAGAACGAAGCACAGTAGGACATGGGAGCAATGGGTTAGAAATGCTTAGGCTGAGCTCCAGGCAAGGAAAAAAACTGGACACGGGGAATCAGGAAGTCAGGCTGTGGGCCATGGAATCTGACCTTAACTATGGCCGAGGGCTACCTAGAGCTCTGGGAACCAGCCCGGCATCAGGGTGGGAGTAGTCCCTGTTTCAGTTGGACCCGAGTCTTCCCTCCGGCTAACACTCTAGCATCCTTCCTTCTCCATACCTTTTCCCATCCTGTTCCCTCTGCCAGGAAAGTCTCAGCACCCAACCCCCTTCCATTCCTGAAAACCCACGTCTTCATCCTTCCAGGCAAAGTCAAATACCTCCTCCTCTGTACCAATTCTCCCAAACAGAATGAGCCCCTCTCTACCTTCTGATAGATGCCAGCGCCCTCATGCGTGGAACCCTTACAAGGCGCCAGGCACAACACAGAGCACCTCGCATGCTAATAAAATCCACACAGTCCAAGAATTTGGCGAATTTTATCTCCATTCCCTGAGCCTCACACATGGTTCGCATTCAGTAAATGCTTTTTAACAAATGAATGTGTGAGCTAGTTAAATCCCCAGACCAGTCCCATGAGGGACAGATATTATTACTCCCAACTAAGGTTCAGAAGTTCACACAATGCTTAAGCATGGCTGATGAACCAAAACCCCCTTTCTCTCCTCTGTCTTGCTGTGGAGCGCAGACCTACCAACCACACCCCAGCCCACTCCCAAATCCAGCAGCACAAGAAGAAGAAAAAACACCTTTGAGACAATAGGCAAAGTCAAAATTAGAGATGTTTGGAGTATGGAAGTCTGACCTCAAGGCTGCTTTTAAAGATAATTCGGGCTTATGCTACTGCTAACGGAAAATCATCCCATGCAGCTCTCTACCATTTACAGCCTCTGAGACTCCTGGCACCTTCTCAAGGTGGGGTGGGGGAGGGGAGCTGCAGGGCTGAGGTCCGATTCAGTGGTCATTGTGAGTTCTCCATTAACTAAGTAATGAGTCGATTTTAAATTCTGACATTATGAAACACACTCGCACCATTACCCTCTGGGTCAGCGCTGCCATGTACACCCCCTCGAGAAAGCAGAACTTTCCAAGCATTGATTTTTGCTCTTAAGTAAGCCAGCGCCATTTCACTTCTAGGAATGCATCCCCCAGATACACTTGCATTTGTGAGAAATGATGCAAGCCCTTCCTTATTCATTGTAGTCATGTCTGCAAGAGCCAAATATTGGGAGCTGCCCGAAAGTCCATCACAAGGGGACGGGTGAAACACTATACGCATACTCAAACGATTACATAATAGGCCGGCGTTCAAAAGATTGAACTATTCTTAGAGTCCTGATGTGAAAGCATTGCCAAGATATTAAGTAAAGGAAGAAAGGTGAAAAACAGTCTGTATACGATGCTGCTGCAGATGTAGATACATAGAGAGAGATAAAGATAGAGACAGAGATAGAGATAGACAGAGACACACATACACCAGATGTTTGTCAATATAGAATATCTCTGGAAAGACACAGGATAATCAGACATAGCAGTTGCGGTAGTAGGAAAGCAAATTTTCCCTCCTGTACCTTTTAAAGTCTGTATGACATGCATGTGTTGCCATGTCATTCGGCAAACTAAGTGCCTACTATGTGCCCGGTACATAGCAGCAATTCACAGACAGCAGTCTCTATGCCCCTGCTAGCGGGGAAATAGAAATTAACAAGATAAATAAATAAAATACATTGCCATGCATGTTAGTCATACGTGCTAAGGGAGAAAAACAAAATGTAGTGGGCTGTGAATTGGTGAAGAGTGGTTGAAATTTTAGGGCGGATTACTGTTGAGTAAAGAAAAAGAGGGGAGAGCCCATCAGGAGGGTGCAGGGGACGGGGGGTGGTGGGGGGACAATGCAGGCCAGAAAGAGCTGGAAGCAGTGCGTGTGTGTGTTCCAGGAATGTCTGAAGGTGAGTGAGAACAGTGTCGCCCGAGGAGCCAGGAGCGGGAGGGGAAGGTAGTGGCTAATGAGCCAAGGTGACATGGGTCAGATCATTTGGGGCTTGCAGGAGGGAGCGTGGCTTTTACTCTCGGTGAGATGGAAGCCACTGGGGGCTTGGAGGAGAGAAGTGACGTGACCTGACTTAATGCTTTAGTATTAATGGTCCTCTGGCTTTTGCGTGGAGAATGGATGAGAGGAGAAAGCGCAGAGGCAAGGCGACCAGTGAGGAGGCTGTTGCAACATCCAGAAGAGAGGTGGCGACAGTTTGCAGCATGGTGGTGGTGGTGGGGTCGATTCTGGATCGACTGTGAAGACAGAGCTGCAGGATTCAGTAACATATCAGGAGGGGGGGTACGAGAAAAAGAGGTGTCAAAAATGACACCCAAATTCCCGACCTGGACCTCTGAGAGAACGTGTGGACGTGGGGTGTGTGTGTGTGTGTGTGTGTGTGTGTGTGTGTGTGTGTGTATGCAAACCAACAATCAATCTGGAAGAACAGGGAGGCCTCTGGGAAGAATGTTTTGATAGGCCAGCAGCCCAGGCACTATCCAAAGCTATAAGACAACCCTCAGTGTCCTTGGTCCCAAGAAAGTCAACGAAGAAGACCAGCTAAAACCCAGGATCTTGTCTCTCCACCGTGTGGTGGTTAAGAACATGGACTCTGCATCCAAAATATCTGTGTTCTTTTCTTAGCTGTACCACTTACGAGCTGTGTGACCGCAGACCAATTACTTAACCTCTCTTGGTAACCATTTTCTTACCTGTTAAATGGAAATAATAACAATATCTAGTTCCCAGGGCTGTGCTGCATATTAAGTCGTTAACTCAGGTAAAGGGTTTAGCATCCTATCAGACTCTTTGTGTTTGCTTAGTCAATACCGGCTGCTTCTGGGAAAATGGAAATTATTTTACTTGCATCATGGGTTTAACTTTGGGATTGAAGGAGGTGATGTGTGGAAAGTTCTAAGCCTTTGTTCTCTATAAAATGCCACGTGCACTTAAGTGGCACATGATGATGCTGGTGGTGGTGGCAATGATTAGTATTGTCACCATCCTCGCAACCCTTGATAACAACATAAGGTGCGAGAATGAGCCCTCCTTAGGAGCTCAGAGCAGGAAAACAGGGTAAGCAGAGGGCAAGCTTGTTAACGAAGAGACAGGAACCCTGTCAACTGAATGCATAGTGTTTTTATCCTGGAAACAAGGAAATTTCAGGGCAGGGAGCCACCTGGAGGTCGCAGGAGGATATGAGTCGTTTCAGCCCCACCACCTCAAGGCATCTTCCTTCGTGGGGTCCAGTAAATGTGGTTGTGGAGGTGCCTGTGTGCAGGCCTTGTGAGCAGCAGAGAGAAAGGAGGCATTGATTTCAACACATGTAATTCCTCCCCATGAGAGTGTGTTCAGCACACGGCTGCACAGAGCCGGGGGTGAGAGCTGTCCCAGGAGGCCCTGCAAAGCAAGCCTCAGATGCATCACAAGGACGGCTGCCTGCTGCCACCACAGTCCAGGCCAATAATTGTTCTCCGCCTTAAAAATGGATGGTCTGCCTCCATCCACAGAAGAAGAGAGCTAAGGTGGGAAGAGAAAGGACTCATGTGACATGGACACGCACACTAAACCCAGAAACTGAGGCAGACCCACAGACACAGTCAATCACAGGCACACACAGATATGCAGACCAGTGCCAGCACAGAGAGACATAAAGACAAGCAGATAGACATCACGAATAAGCACAGCATGACGCATAGACACCAAAAAACCACGCGCAAGCACATCTACCGAGAAATACAGAAACACGTGCAGGAGATGATGCATGACACAAACACACACAGATGCAAACACACACACACACACACACACACAAATGTACATCACACAGTGCAATGATTAAAGCTAAACATCAACTAGGAAATCAGGATGGAAAAAGTAAGCAAGGAGAATGGTGACAATTCTACGAGTTCCCAACGTTCAAAAAGGGCAGATACCCTGCCCCCTCCCCAAGCCTATCCTGTGTGACTCTCTATCTGAGGCGGCTCGCTCTGCACATAAGCAGTTCTGATTTAGATGATAGATAGAAACCATTTATACAGTTAAACACGGTAGGGGTCTAAATGCTGCTCCCCGCAGAACACCAGATGTGAATAGATGAACATTTGATTGTCCTCGCGCCTGTTTCTGACAAGCTAACAGATAAGAAACCATCCCCCTGAATTCCCAGAAAACCAGAGACCACGGATGCAGATAGCAACGTGCCGGAAGAGCTGGGATTTATTAAGGCAGATTTCTAAATATTAAAGAGATGGCAGCTGGCCCTGCTTTCCTCAGCAGACTTTGTAGGCGGGTATCACTTGATAACCGAGATGAATGAGCAGAGCTGATACCGGGGAGTGTTCGGAGCCTGCAGCATCCGGAATGACCTCGCGCGGCCGGGAAACGCATCGTGAGCACTTCTGGACAGCGGGGAATTTGGAACTGGAGCGGCCCCGCTGCCTAAAACCGTCCCTTCTTTTTAGCTGCCTGAAATTCCACCAGGAAGTTTCAGGGTCTTCCAAAATCCTTCATTACAATATAAATACACACATGAAAAGACAGTCAGCATAACTAATCATTAGGGAAATGCAAATCAAAAGCACAAGGCCGTGGAGAAATCTGACCCGTCGTGCGTTGCTGGTGGGGATTGAAAATGATACAGCTGCTGAAGGAAATGAATGGCATGGCATTCCTCAAAAAAAAAAAATTAAACATAGAATTACCATATAATCCAGCAATTACACTTCTGGGTGTAGACCCGAAAGAAGTGAAGGCAGGGACCCAGGCAGAGGTTTTTTAGAACTTTTTTCAGGTTAAACAAGAAGGAAATTTTGACACATACTACAGCATGGATGAACCTTGAAGAAATTACGCTAAGCAAAAGCAGCCAGTCACAAAAGGACAAGCATTGCATAATTCCTCTTATATGAGGTACCTAGAGCAGTCAAAGTCATAGGGATAGAAAGTAGAAGGGTGGTTGCCGGGGGCTGGGAAGTAGAAATGGGAATTAATACAGAACTTCAGTGTGGGATGATGAAAACAAGTTCTGGAGATGGGTGGTGGTGATGTTGGCACGACAATGTGAATGTACTTAATGCTACAGGCTCGTACCCTTACAAATGGTTAAAATAGTAAACTTTATGTTATGTGCATTTAACTACAATAATACATAAACACTGCATCACGAGTTAATGCATGAAAATGCTTCCCTATCCATGGGGTCGTCAAGATTAGTTTACAGCTAACAGAGAGCAAGATCCCCTAGGAGGAAAGGAGGGAGAGCCTAGAAATGTAATCACGGAGAACCCTCCCTGTAATGATAAGGGATATCTGGATGGCACTGTGATTCCCCCACAAACATGCGTCCTCTTCTCATCACAGCTGGCCTGCCCTATGTCCCAATACCTGCCCATCATCATCTTCACCTGAGCAAGCTCGCTGGGTTCACAGTTAAGGCTCTCCTATTCCCGTTGTTCTATCCTAACAAGCTCTAAATCTAGGGGAGGCAAAGGAAGAAAACGACCAACCTAAGATAGCCCAGATGTCTAAAGATTCTAAAGGCAGTTAAGAGAACTAACGCACTGTGTGGTCTTGCGCACATGACCCCTGCGCTAAGCATTCTACGTGTATCATGTATATTCACAGCAGCTAGATGAGTTAGCTCCGTTTTGCAGATATGGAGACCAGACAGAGGCCATTTTTAAAATTTGCCCCCAGTTACACAGCTAGAAAGTGGCAGAACCAAGCCTCAAACACTGGAATGCCCACCTTCAAAACCTTACAAAGCCCATGAGATTGCTCTAGCGTCTGTAAAACCTAAACGATGATATATTGGTCCAGGTAAAACAACCCAAGCCACCAAAAAAATCAATGTCATTTACGCTGTGCTAGAATTGTATCAGTGCTTCTCCACTGAGGGAGATTTTATTCTCCTCCCCAGGGAACATTTGGCAGTGTCTGGAGAGGGTTGGGATGTGTGCTACTGGCACCTAGTGGGCAGAAGCCAGAGAGGCTGTTGAACACTCTCACCCTATTCCCCCCAACAAAGAATTAGCTGACCCAAAATGTCAATAGTATTGAGATTGAGAAACCCTGAATTATATCAGCCGTGTGTGAGGTTGGTTGTGTATCTCCCTTTAGCCCTGCCTTTATCTTCCCCCCTTGTTTTCTTCCTAATCCATCTGCTCACTCACTCGCCCCAAGGAAAAAAACAAATTCCACCCATACTAATTCACCGAAAGCTCATTTAGAAGTTGCAGTGTTCTCAATACTCATCAGAGCTTCTGAGCAAACGTGCAGAACGGACATGCAGAAAATGACTGTCGATAAGCAAGTCCATGTTCAAGGGAAGACCGATTCTTCAAAAGCATGGATTGGTAGACGCCGTTTTCCAAACCAGGAAAACCAGGTAGAAGTCCTAACGGTGATCCCTCTGTGTCAAGGGCGCTCATTAGCACCCCTAAACTCAGTGAATCTTTTCAGATTGGCTTGAAGACCTAAAATTATACCATAGTCATTATTACAGAGAATCAGAATTAGAGCTTGCCAAAAAAAGGATTTCATGTCTCCTTTTGATGATATTCTAAAACAGGACTGCTGCTTCCTTGTCCAGAGCACCCCATAAACAGGCCTCCCTCCCTTCCGCTCTCCCTCCCTCTCTTCCTTCCTCCGTCCCAGCAGCTCAACTTGACCTGCCCATGGAGGTGGGTTAGGCAGTAGAGAGAAACTAAGATGACCCCCATGACCTCTACCTGCTGGTAGCCATACCCTTTGCATCCCCTTTTCTTTTTTTTTTAAAGATTTTTATTGGGGGAATTGAGGGAATGGGAACAGTGCTGGGGAATTGGGGGAAGGGGAACAGACAAGTTGCTGTCGTCTTGTTCTTCAGTCTAGTTGTGGAGGACGTTGCTTCACTGGCCCAAGTTGGCACCATCATTGCCCTCTTCCCG
>NW_017731811.1:672550-679502 GCF_001890085.2 Hipposideros armiger | reverse complement strand
AGCTGTAGAGGGCGCAGCATCACTGGCCCTCATGTGGGATCCGAACCGGGGCCCTGCTGCTCAGAGCTGGCATCCCAAGCCAACTCCTAACCAACACACCACTCGGCCGGCCCTGGATGGAATTTTTTAAAAAAGGGAAACAGCTGGTATCCCATTAGACACTTGGGTGACATACAGCACTACAACGCTGGCATGAAGACATTTCCCTCCTCCTGCATGAATACCCTCTCCACTGAACTAATTGGATCTATTTCTTCCTTGTCTTCATGACATTCCAGACCCTAGGTCTTGAGAATGAATTTTGAAAGAACTCTTCCACTTTGTGGAAGCTTGGTTGGCCTTCTCAAAAGTTGGACACTAGACTCAGCGAAATGACTTGGTGGTTTGGATTTTTTTTTTAAAATACATATTTATATGATAGGTATATAGATATAGATATATACATACATACATACATACACACATACCTATAGATAAATGAAAACACTGGTTCTGAAATATTTAAGCAATCAATATTGCAGATTGATATTGATGTGCAAAGTAATTAATTATGCATCGTTTCGGTTATTATTCCTGTTGATCTAAGGCCAAAAGGTGCCCTGCATTTTCAAAAATAAGGACCTATTTCGAGATCAGTCCGGTCCGGTGAAGGAAACCACAAGCCAGAAAGTTGATGAAAACTCCTCAGATGAACCAGAGAGTCCTTGAAACATCGAGAGAAAAAAGTTTGTCTTTTTCGAACCACTTTGATATTCTCCAGGACCTCCTCTTTTGAAATAACCAGGCCTGTATAGATCTGTGTAGGTGTGTACATGGCATAATCTGAGAAGTCCTAGGGAATGCTCCCCACCCACAAGACCCCCTACCCTGTTGGCTCTGCAATGCTTGACAATGTCTGATTCGATGTGATTTTCATAATTAACAAAATTTGGCTACCTATTGGGTTGTCGGGAAAGTCATGACGCATTTGTGCATTGAAAAACATAGAAAAATATGTCACGACTTTCCCAACGTCCCAATGCTATCCTATCCAGGGGCAGTATCAATATAACGCTGTAATTAATATCAAGCATGTAGGCTTTGCTTCAGTGATTGCCTTATAATAAATTTTGGGGAGTAGTCCTTACTTGGGTACTTACTTGGGGAGTGAAAAAATCAGAAATATTTTTATGGTTTTGATGCGTGTTGTCCTTTAGCCTTCCAGAAAGTGTCAGGCCACTTGTAGTCATTTTCTATTGCTGTTGTAACAAATCACTCTACACTTAGCGGCTTAAAACAACACCAGTTTATTATCTTACATTTGTACAGGACCCCAACATGGGCTCCAACGGACTGAAATCAAGGTACTAACAGAGCTGCACTCCTTCTAGGCCAGGGGTCGGCAAACTGCGGCTCGCGAGCCACATGCGGCTCTTTGGGTGCGTTCTGTCTCAAAAGTTTGCCGACCCCTGGAAGAGCCAACCCCGTCCCTCACAGCAATTTAAAAATTATTCGAGAGCCATAAATATATTTTTAGATAATCACCATATGCGAATAATGTCCTTTAAAAATTTTATAAATGAAACTATGATAGCTTTATTTTCATTTCCAATTTTACTTCGGAGCCACCTGTACGTAACCCAAGAAGCTGCATGCGGCTCGCGAGCCGCAGTTTGCTGACCCCTGGCGGCTCTTCCGTCTCAAAAGTTTGCCGACCCCTGTTCAAGAGGCTCTATGTGAGAATCCCTTGCCTCGCCTTTTTTTCAGCTTCTAGAGGCTGCCCACACTCCTTGGCTCGTGGCTCCTCCTAATCAAAGCCAGTGATCTCGCATCTCTCCGACCCCATTTCTATCATCCCCCATCTTTCTCTGGCCCTCCTCTTCTGCCCCTCTCTTCCAACTTTCAGAATGCTTGTGATCACATTGGGCCCACCCAATAATCAAGGATCACCTCGCCATTTTATGTTCACCTGACCAGCAACCTTAATTTCATCTCCAACCTTAATTCCCCTTTGCCATGTAAGGTAACATATTCACGGGACCATTACTTTGCCTACCACACGACGTATTAGTTCCATCTGTAAGAATACAAACGGGATGCATTCGCCAGGAGCTTAGCGTCCACGCTGTCATCACTTTTTAGTGAATTTAGAAACTGGGTACCAAATAGTACCTTGCCACGGGTGGGGTTCCTGAGTAGCAGACTCGGAGATGGGGGTTAGTGGGAAGGACGTCAATCAGGGGGTGCTCTAGGGAAAGACACCTACTGAAAAATGGGAAAGGAGGCAAGATTTGGGCAGAAGGACACTTGAAGCTGTGATACAGGCTCAACGAAGGCCTCAGGCAACTCTACTGTGGAGCTGGGATGCCTGTCAGGTTTGTCCCAAGCTGGGGAAAGGCACCAGGTCCTTACATCAGCCACTAGATAAGGGTGCTCAGGGGCAGGCTGTCACCTGGGGCGAGGAAGGTTTTTTTCAGCTAAAACCATCCTCAAAAAGGACAGGCAGCTGAGGGGCACCCTGGGCCATGCTCTCAGTCACCAGGGAAACAAGGCTTCACCCCAGAGGGGGCGTCTGAGCCACGCATCATGGCATCTGCACATACCTCAAAACAATAAAATGCATCTTAACTAATGCTAAATACAAAGCATCATGCTGACTCTCTTCTCACTGAGACCTCTCGGCCTCTCATCATCTGCCTGTTCGCGTCTGTTTCTGCCCTTTGCTCTCTCTCTTGGGCTCGGTTTGGCTGCTCTTAAGTTACCAAGAGCCACACACACTTTAATTTACCCAGTCAGCATCTTGCTCATTTTTCAGAACTGGACCAATGGCTCAGCTTTCTCTCTTCTTTCTGGACAGTTCTTCCCTTTCTGTCTAGTTCTTCCCCTCTGCCTTTTGCAATGGAGGCCTACTTGGTTCATTTTTTTGTTTTTTGGTTTTTGGGNCAGGTTGAGCTGTTGTTCAGCATCTTAGCTGTGGAGGGCAGTGTCACTGGCCCTCATATGTGGGATCCGAACCGGGGCCCTCTGGCATCCCAAGCAAGTTCTTAACCATCGCGCCACTCGGCCTGCCCTGCATCCCCTTTTCTTGAGTGTGGGCAACACCATTACTTGCTGATGATCAACTGAATGTGGCCAAGGTGTTGGCTGTCCCTTCCATAACAATGTTCCATTACATAAGACTCCATCTTGCTAACTGACTCACTAGAGCAGCGGTTCTCAACCTGTGGGTCGTGACCCCTTTTGGGGTCAAACGACCCTTTCACAGGGGTCGCCGGGTACGCGTATGTGGGTGTATCTGCATGTGGGCCTGGAGACGGAGAGAGGAGCGGTGTCTCGGTTCCTAAGACCATCAAAAATATGTGTTTTCCGACGGTCTTAGGCGACCCTTGTGAAAGGTTGAGAACCGCGGCCCTAGAGACTCTTCTCTCTGGCTTGGTGAAGTACACGGCCATCCTGGAGAAGTTCATGTGGCAGGAGCTGAGGGTGGGGTCCTCCAGCAGGAACAACAACAAACAAACAAACAAAAACTTAAGCTACAATACCAAGGAATCAACCCGAATGCTGCCAACAACCACACAAATGGGGACGTGAACCCTTCTCCAGCTGAACCTCCAGATGGAAACCCAGCCCTTGCTGCCATCTTGACTGCAGCCTCAGGGGATCTTAAGCCAAGGACCCGCGCAAGTTGTTCCTGCATCCTTGATCCACAGGAACCATGAGGTAAGAAAAGTGAGTGTTTTAAGCCTCTGTGCTTTTGGTACTTGTGATGCAGCAACAGAAAACTGGTACAGGAGGACTGTGTGAGTAAAGCACTTCTTCCTGACTTGAATCCCTCCCACTGACACAGAGCCTTCCAGAAACAAGGACGTTTTCTCAGCTCTGAACCCAATAAGATGAAAAGTTGTGGAACCACCATTCTGTCTGAGCAGCCCTAGATTTATGAATGGCTCTAACGTCCATTAGGCTGCGGGAAGGGGCTGGGGTGTCTCTGTTCGTGTTTAGAAGTCCATTTGTTTCCATTCCTTGTCAGCAGTTTGCATAAGTGAGTGGTTTTATTTCTTGTGAGAGAGGAGGGAAAACGCACGAGTTACCCCAGCAGTGGAAGATTTGTCAAATAAAGCTTTTAATAATGGGGCTGTTTGACAGTTTTATAGTTCTTCAACTTCCCAGCCATTTGAAGGTGGTAGGTTTTCAATAAAAATTAAGTCCTTTTCCAAGAGAAACTCGGTCCCCAGTTATTTTAAAACAACCGGTCCAGGGTGCACTGAAGCACCTTAATTCCACTACCGAAAGTAAATCTCTCTCCCTTTCCATATTAATAACTCGGGCAATCCATCAGCCCGAGACGGACTGTGAGCTTTTTGCACTAGTATATCCAGGTGGCCTGATGAACCACATTTGTAACTAGACTTGCTGGGTGATCATTAGGCTGTTTCTGAAAATAAATGGCCTGGCCTTCCCTGTAGCTTACTTGAGTACACCGGGGAGGGGCCAGTAGCTCAGACTTCATTCTTTAATTTCTTTGGATTCTTCAAAAGTTCTTCTGGATCAAAGGAAATGGTTTGGAGATGAGGCTATGAGAGGGACGCAGCAGGTTGGAAAGGACCCAGGATTTGGAGTCTGAAGACCCTGGTTCTATTGTACAATGAATTCCATCACCCCCCAATGATACGACCATGGGTTCATCATCTGATTTCTCAGACTTTTCATTTCTCTGTTTGTCATGGAGGAGTGGTAAAAGAAGGATGAAAGCATGGGTTTCGAATTCAGGATTCTGGGACTCAAATCCTGGCTCCGTAATCTACCAGAGTGATCAGGGTAAAATATTTCATCCCTCATATGAAAAAATGTGATGATAGTCTCTAGCAGTTCTTAGAGGCTCCAGAAAAGGGTTCATCTCTGTAAATTACTTAGCCAAGTTCTCCTGATTCTTCCTAAATATACAATATATGTCATTGCAACTAGCATCTCTGAACATCAAGTGATGCCCCAGACCCAGGCGAAACAGCCAAAGGAACAGTTGGCTCTGAAGATAAAGATTCAGTGTGGGAAGGGTTGGGAAGAGGATAATTGCTTTTATTATAAACCCTGGGTATAATTTGGAATGTTTTGCAATGTGCATCTACTACTTTGATTAGAAATTTACTTTTTGTGATAAATGCAAAACAAATGAGATCAAGGGTATGCATCCCAAGGCACCAGAGAGATGCTTGTACTCAGGTTGACCCCAGACCTGGACATTCAAGTGCATCTTTCACCAAGATTGAGGTTCTCCTCACCCTCCAGGGCTGCGCAACCATCGATGACCACACAGTACTTCTCCAGACTCAGCATATAGGGAGCAGATATGCTCAAGTCCTCTTCTGTCCAAAGTCACGAAGGCACCACCCACCCCAGGCTTTGCAGCCTCCGTAGAAGAAACAAAACCCGTCTTTGCTTGATAGCACAGGTCCCTGCCCAGACTCTACCAGACCTGGTGTTCCAGCCCCTGGGAAACCTTCCTGGTGCCAAGGTATGCCCCCTACCTACAGTCTATTGTCCCCAGGGCCTCTTGCTTCTCATGGCATAAACACAAAGTCCTTGTGTCCTACAGCACCCAGAGCCCCCAACTCAATCTCTATCCATTGCTGAGTGCACCTGTCACAGGGGTAAACTGGTGTCATCATTTTCTTACTCTTCACCATCTCCATCACCACCTTCATCATCAGTTCTGCTCCTTAGTAAGTCAGCAACCCCACCACCACCCGCAGATTCCTCGGTCAGCGCTCAGCAACCACTTATTTTCCTGTTTAAACAGTTATTTCCTGTTAAACCACTTATTTTACTGTTTAAACAGTTCCGTGCATTCCTTTCTTAGTCCTTGTCTTTTCAGGCTGAAAAGGCAGAACCTCGACAGTCAGCTTTATGTTGAAATCAGTTTTTACTATTAAGTTTCTGAATCTTATGCATTTTTTGAAACATGGCGACGCTTTGCCTGCATCTTTGAAAACTCAGTCACTCCAGGACCATAATCTCTGCTTGCTGGTCTCCTGGCCCTTCCCCTCCATCCCCGACTCTGTGGATGAGCTACCTCTGCCTAGGGCCTCAGCTCTGGCAGAGGAAGCTGCTTGGAACAATATGGCTCCATTATGATCCCTCTCTGTCATTCCTTCCTGGAATTTCATTGGGTTTGTCTCTTCCCTCTGTTCGTGGAAATCACAAAATAAAAGTCTCCCAGAGTGCAATCACTTTTCCAACGTGTGTCATGATGAGGCTTCATAGAAAAGGGGCCCTCTGCTATTCCACGTAGGAAATCCTATAAATATCTGACTTGCACTGAGACTTTATTTATGAAGCGGATTAACCCGTGCAACTCCTTAGAGGGGAAGGTCTCCAACTGCCTACTGATGGTGAAGGTCAAGTCATCAGCTGCTTTCACAAAAGAATTCTACGCGTGAAATTGTTCTGGGATTCCAACAGGGAAGAGTTTCATAAAGTACAGGCCACAAACTACCTAAATCAGAATTTCCTGGAGTGGCTGATAAAAGGCAGATTCCTACGCACAACCTCAGGTCTATTTAAACCGGATCTCGAATGGATCAACTTGAACAGTGGAGAGCTTATCATTTGAACAGTGGAGCAGTGGTTCTCGAATTTTAGTGCTCATCAGTTAAGATGCTGGGGAGTTGAGGAGGCCCCAAAGTAGAAATTTCCTGGATGGAACTTTTTTTTTTTTAAGATGTTATTAGAGAATTGGGGGAGGGAACAGCAATGGGGAATTGGGGGAAGGGGAACAGACAAGTTGCTGTCCTTTTGTTCTGCAGTCTAGTTGTGGAGGACGTTGCTTCACTGGCCCACGTTGGTATGATCATTGCGCTCTTCCCAGGCGAGGCAGTCGCTCACCCGCCATGGACCGGCTGCTCCCAACAGCTCACGAAAGCTCACGTCAGCTGCCAGCCGCTTACTGTAGCTTACAGCAGCCCCACTGCAGCCT